>NC_051047.1:28778262-29078262 GCF_904848185.1 Acanthopagrus latus | reverse complement strand
CCCGTAGGCAGTTTAGTTGCCTCTGTCACACAATATTTAATATATCAACACTGCTCTTTAATGGAAACATCACAGTCAGGGTGTGCTGAGATCAAAAATGTCTTTTGGTCAGTTTTCATGCCATAAAACACAAAAAAGGGGAAAAAAACATACTTTGATCATTTATTCTACAAAAATTAAAAAATAAAATGGAATTTTGTGCTCACAAGTGTTACCGATATTACAAAACTTTGATAAAATGTTTAAAATGTAATTTACCTTTTATTTAGCTGATCACATCCGGTTGCTTTACATGTTTCAGAACCGAAGCCAGCGAGGCCCAGAAGACCGTGGTGTTTATACGTTATTGTCATCTACCTCATCCTGCAGACCGCCCTCAATGCCTTCGTCATTTATGAAGGTAACCACATTTTATTTTTAGATGCAATATATTGAAGAGAAGGGCCATGAATTAAATTACTGATAAAATGTTATTTTTCCTCTCCGCCTCAGTTTTTATGTCGCGGTCTTCAGTGTCTGGCTCCAGAATACAGAGGCTGATGTCCAATCACATTTCTCTGGGTGGAGAAGATGAGGAAGAGGTCCTCCAGACTCTGCTCCGAAACAGTAGTCAGGAAACCAAGACCCTGAGGAGCCACCTGTGGACACTGCAGAGCCAGGTCCTCACATTTAACTCAACATTATCTTTATTTAATGCTTACAGACACAGTTCAGTACAGATATTCATGCTCCCCACAAGGTGAATCTTAATAACTCGGGTGATCATTTGGCTTTTCTCCTTTCTTATTTGATCTCACAATGAAAATCTGGTTACAGCTTGAAAAATATAGTGACAAAATGCTGTTAGCATTTAGCCACAAAGCACACAAAGCCATTAGACTGACTGCACATTATTCTTGTTTAACTTTGGACTGAGCCCAAATGTAGTATATATATGCTAAGAGAGACTAACCACGTATAACAGGCTGCATGATCACCTTCACTAACAGTAACAGCAACTGAAGTCACACAGCCTCACTCTAAAGCTAGTCGTGATTTGTTGCTTTAATGTGACAGTCATGTTTCTGTTGGTTGGCATGACAACAGGTCCAGAGCATGTGTGGAGAGGAGGGTCAGCTGGACCGACTGAAATCGGACCTGAAGCTTCTCAACACCAGCATTGAGGCAAAACTGACAAACATCAGCCACAAAGCAGGTGAAATACACACCTGTATGTGTGTGTGTGTGTGTGTGTGTGTGTGTGTGTGAGCCCAGTCTTTGACAGGTAGACATTGCTGGAGGATGCAAGTCCCCTCTTTGCAATTTAAAGAAGACATTTAAAGTAACATTATGGTAAAAGACCTTAAAAAATATTTTATATTCTATTTTTATTTTTTCAAAATGACTACAGACAGAGGTCCACTCTTAGACAGTGGAGACATGTAGTCCCTGGTTAGCAATATTGACATGTATGCGTGTATGTGTTTCCTTTTACCAGAGTCATTACTGCTTTATGACTTTTTAGATGGTTCTCAACATTTCAGAGTGTTGTTTGAAGTCTTGGTTTTAAAAGGTTTGTTTAAAATTTGGTCTTGTCAGTGTCCTTTGAAGGTGAGTCTGGTCACTTGGCAGCCATCTTGGATGTTATTCTGGGCTAACAAGACCAGATTCCTGAATGAATGAATGTGAAGAGAACAAGAACATCACTGAGACATAGAAACTGTTCATACATAGAATGAAGTTCAGTGACTTTGCCCCAAAATAAGATTTAAAATGCTTTTTTAGAATAGATTTTTCTTGTCAAAATGTTGTAAGTGGTTTGTCCACTGTCTTATAACAGGTGGTTATAACAGTGGTTATAAGGTCAAGGTAAGGGATCGGGTTTAGGCATTTTGTTGTGATGATTCAGATTAATGGGCTACAGAATGAGGTCAAACCTGAGTGAGAACATTTTGGCTGATAGTCACAGCTAAGTTTAAGAAAACAGCCTGGACTGAATTCAAAGGACAGGGTTTAAATGTGTGTGTGTGTGTGTGTGTGTGTGTGTGTGTGTCCTCAGGACCTCCTGGTTCTCCGGGTAGAGATGGACCATCAGGTGCACCAGGAGTGAAAGGCCCCAAAGGTGAGTCAACCTGAACCTGAAGTGTGGTCATGTTTAACAACCAAAGATTTCCACAACTACTAAAAGCTACATTTCTGTCAAAAGCTTCTTAACTATTACAAATTTGTCATTGTGGAAGTAGTGAGTCTTGTTAAAAATCAGAATTGTTTTCTTTTGGAGATTCTGTTCAGCTCGAATCACATGTGACTTAAATATATTAATTAGTCGTCAGTTTACATTTACTCAAGTGCTGTACTTTCAAGGTACTTTACTGAAGCATTTCCAACTACCATACTATCATGCTTTACTTCTGTACATTTTGCTGACATTCTTTTTTTTTTTTGAGTTTCAAATTTGCAGCTGACATCATCACTGTCAGTGTGCATTAATCAGGTATAAATCATCATAAAGTGATCAGCGGTCACATACCTGTATTCTTCTTTCCAGGTGACAGTGGTGTTGTTGGACCTCAAGGACCAAAAGGGGACCAAGGACTCAAAGGAGAACAAGGAACACCAGGAGCTGCTGGTCAGATGAGTTTCATTATGATTATTAGTGTAAAAATGTTCTTGTCATTGTGAGTTGGAAGCATGTTTTCATATAAAAATCTCCAAAATGACACATTTACTGCAGCCAGAAACTGTAGAATTAGAAATGTTGGTTGGATTTTCAAATATCTGACGGCCCTTGAATGAAACAGATGTGACAAACAAGTTTGTCAGGAAAAATAACCATTAACCAAAAATAACTTCTTCAAAAATAACACAAAAATAATGTATCATGTGAAATTAACCGAAAATTAACCAGAATGTGGAAAAAACTTAAAATACTTTTTGTTATATTTGAAACACTGCACTGATTTTTTCCAATATTGGTTTCACTTTCTTGTGTGTGTCCCCAGGACAACCAGGTGCTCCAGGTAGAGATGGACCATCAGGTGCAGCAGGAGTGAAAGGCTCCAAAGGTGAGTCAACCTGAAGCATTTAAGATAACGTTGAAGTTAATCAAAGGTTGGTCAAACAGCCAAAGACTTCCTCAACTACAACAAGCTACATTTCTGTCAAAGTATCTCAACTATGACATTTTTGTTAATAGATCTGTTACTCTGGGAGTGTCAGAGACTCTGAGCTAGAAAACATCAACAGAATCAAAGTTTCTGAATATAAAAAGTTAATTTCATCAGGACAGATTTAGCAGAGGTGCATGCATGTGAAGCAGGAGGCATTAGCTTTCAGCTGCAGGTCCAGCGGTGATGACCTGTCTTCATCTTTTGTATACTTCCTTGCCACCCACGTTACCGCTCTTGTGCCACTCTTTGTGTGACATAGCTTGTTTACCTGAGGACTTAAGTGGTCTGCTCCATACAGCTATTAAAGACAGTTTCTTAATGGGAAATTAAGCTGGAAAACTGCACAGACTGTTGTTAAACAGTCCTGGGTCGGCACCACCACTTCAGGCTGCACATCAGAGCTGAAACACAAAATTGAATTAAACGCTGATGTTGTGGTTATTGGCAGGTGGAAATGAACCCTGAAAGCCAGCCACATCTGTCACATCTTTTGGGATTTTCCATTTTCGGGTTATGCCTTTTGGTTTGAAGGGCGCTCCAGCCACCTTCCAAAGGCTGATGAGTCATGTGCTGCATAGATGCCTTGGAGACTTCTGCATGGTGTACCTGGATGATATTATCAACTATTCTAAAGACACTCAGAAACAGTTTGATGACATCCAGTGAGTGTTTGGTTGTCTCCAGCAGACTTATGAAATGCCACTTCTGTTGCCCAGAACTTAAAATCCTGGGTCATGTAGTGAGTAGGAATGGAGTGTGGACAGATCCAGCAAAGACGGAGGCGCTGCATGACTACCCGGTGCCAAGGAACCTGAGGGAAGTCCAAAGGTTTCTGCGTCTTGCAGGATGGTGCCATCATTATGTCCTTAACTATCTGATGACAGCAGAGCCTCTTAATGCACTGAAAATAGATGGAGCTGTGTTTCTGCAGATGGATCATTGACAGGTTTGACAGGTTTTGGAGTTTTCTCGGCACAAAGATCTCATTGTCATTGTTTATGGAAGCTGCACTCCAACACAGAACATGAGTGTCTCACAGGGGTTGGGAGTTTAGAGAAGTGGAGAAATTATCTGGAGGTAAGATCTTTTGTGGTCACTGACCGCTCTTCATTGCTGAGGGCCTTTTTAATACCACAAAAGCTAGCTGAAGGCTTATTCTCTGGGCACTGCATCAGCAGGGCTTTTCTTTTACGATTGGCTATTGTGGGAGTAAGTTAAACAATGCATGCAATGCTCTATGGCAGGCCACTATTCCACCCTCCCTGGCATGAGACAAAAACATGTTCCTTTTCCCCTGACCGATGAGGATGTCTGGAAGCTCAGATGAACAATCCAGCATACCAGAAAACTGTAAGAGGCACACTGGTTTTGTCATCTTGTAGGACAAGGTTTACCAGAAAACCTCAAATCCGGACTGAGGTGACCTTTACCAGATGTATGTACCAGATTCACTTCACTCGGTATTCCTGCAGGCATACCACGATAATCCTTTGAGTGGTCATTTCAGATGATATAAAACCCAGCGAAGGATTCTGGAAGTTGCCAAAAATGTCGACTGATATTGGAAAGTATGTCAAGTCTGAAATACATGCCTGAGACCAGGAAAACAGCTGGCTCTGTTACAATGGTCCAACAGACAGTAGTAACAGAGCCATGGGAAATGCTAGATGTGGATCTGATGCCTCCTCTGCCTCGTATCTCAGTAGAAAACACACAATTACTTGTTGTGGTTGATCATTACACTCAGTGGGTTGAGTTGTTTTCACTGTGTAATGCTACAGCTTCAACAGTCAGTAAGTATCTGCAGAAGGATAAATTTTACACGTTGGGGTATCCCAAAGTATATCCTGTAGCAGTCCCATTGTTTAAGACTTGCCATCTTTCTTTGTTTTGGGTTGACATTAGGCATTCCCTCGAGATTTACATGTTTTTTTATTTTTAGTTTTTATATTGTCATGTTGGTTGGCCTGGCCTGTAAGCATTTTACTGCCAGTACCGCCACATACTTTATTTAAGTGTTTCCAAATGTCATACTTTCTACTTTACTTCTGAACATTTTGCTGACATTCTGTTTTTTGAGTTTTAAATTTGCAGCGATGAATCATCATAAAGTGATCAGCGGTCACACTGTATTCTTCTTTCCAGGTGACAGTGGTGTCGTTGGACCTCAAGGACCAAAAGGGGACAGAGGACTGAGAGGAGAACAAGGAACACCAGGAGCTGCTGGTCAGATGAGTTTCATTATGATTACTCGTGTAAAAATGTTCTTGTCATTGTGAGTTGGAAGCATGTTTTCATACAAAAATCTCCAAAATGACACATATGCAACAAACATGTTTGTCAGGGAAAATAACTAAACTTTCTTCAAAAATAACTTTTTTCTACATGTGTCATGCAAAATTCATGTAAAATAAACCAGAGTCTGTAAAAAAAAAAAACAACTAACAAAATTCTGTTACATTTGAAACACTGGACTGATTTTTTTTCCAATTTTGAATTCACCTTCTTATGTGTGTGTGTGTGTGTGTGTGTGTGTGTGTGTGTGTGTGTGTCCTCAGGACGACCAGGTGCTCCAGGTAGAGATGGACCATCAGGTGCAGCAGGAGTGAAAGGCTCCAAAGGTGAGTCAACCTGAAGCATTTAAGATGAAGTTGAAGTTAAATGGCCGCATGATGAAAACCAGCTGCAGACATTATTTCACAGAGCCTTGCAACTTAGTCAGAGCACTGACATTTCCTCTATGAGATCTCTGTCAGAGCTGGACTTTCACTGAAGCCGACACATTAGAGTCTGAGGCAGATCTGTTCTACAGGTCGACCCCAGAACACGACCTGAAAACAGAACCACGAGACCTGAATGAATCTTACAGTCGGTGTTAATGATCTTAAGCAGCCTTTGGGTGTGGCTCTCTTTGACTTTACAAAGGAACAAACAACAGATCTGTTTGTGTAACATTGTCACTTCTAACACTGAGGTCATGTCCTCTGATGTTTGTACGAGGTGATTTCAGTAAATGTTGACCATATAGTTAAGTTTTAAGTTTGTCGACACTCGCTGTCAGGCCAAAATCTGGTACAAAATCTAATCAGCAGATTTATTTTGCACCTTCTTGCATTAAATTTGCTGAGTGTATTTCCAAAGGAAGAACTGTTCTGGACTGTACTGACCCTTCACAAACAGGTCAGACCAGGAGGACCTTTGTCTTCTGCTGTCAGAACAACAGGAAGTAGAGAGTCTTGTTAAGTTAAAGTCAGAATTTTACATGTTGGTTGATTCTGTTCAGCGGGACTCACATGTGACTGAAACATATTAATTAGTCATCAGTTTACATTTACTCAAGTACTGTACTTAATTCAAGGTACTTTACTTTCAAGGTACTTCGATTTTTTTACATTAATTAGTGATGAATCATCATTAAGTGATCAGTGGTAATGTACCTGTACTTTTCTTTCCAGGTGACAGTGGTGTCGTTGGACCTCAAGGACCAAAGGGGGAACAAGGACTCAAAGGAGAACAAGGAACACCAGGAGCTGCTGGTCAGATGAGTTTCATTATGATTATTAGTGTAAAAATGTTCTTGTCTTTGTGAATTGGAAGCATGTTTTCGTACAAAAATCTTCAAAATGAAACATTTACTGTAGCCAGAAACTGTAGAATTAGAAATGATGATCGGATATTCAGAAATCTGATGACCCTTGAATGAAACATGTGACAAACAAGTTTGTCAGGAAAAATAACCATAAACTAAAAATAGTGAGACTTCTTTGAAAATAACTTTTTTTTTTTTTTTTTTTTTAAACATGTATCATGTGAAATTCACCAAAACTAAACCAGATTCTGGGAAAACACACAATTCTTTAAGTTATATTTTAAAGACTGCATTGAATTTTTCCAATATCGGTTTCACTTTTGTGTGTGTGTGTGTGTGTGTGTGTGTGTGTGTGTGTCTGTGTGTCCTCAGGACGTCCTGGTGCTCCAGGTAGAGATGGACCATCAGGTGCAGCAGGAGTCAAAGGCTCCAAAGGTGAGTCAACCTGAAGCATTTAAGATATAGTTGAAGTTAATTAAAGGTTAATTACTATGAAAAGCTCCATTTCTGTCAAAGTATCTTAACTATGACATTTTTGTTAATAGATCTGTTACTCCGACAGTGTCAGAGACTCTGAGCTAGAAAACATCAACAGAATTTACGTTTCTGAGTGTAAGGATTTAGGACAGATTTAGCAGAGGTGCATGTGTGTGCAGCAGGAGGCATTAGCTTTCAGCTGCAGGTCCGGTGATGATGACCTGTCATCTGTTGTCAAACGGCCGCATGATGAAAACCGGCTGATGGATGAGCTGCAGACATTATTTCACAGAACCTCGCAACTTAGTCAGAGCACTGACATTTCCTCTATGAGATCTCTATCAGAGCTGGACTTTCACTGAAGCCGACACATTAGAGTCTGAGGCAGATCTGTTCTACAGGTCGACCCCAGAACACGACCTGAGAACAGAACCACGAGACCTGAATGGATCTTACAGTCGGTGTTAATGATCTTAAGCTGCCTTTGGGTTTGGTTATATTTGACTTTACAAAGGAACAAACAACAGATCTGTCTGTGTAACACTGTCGCTTCCAAATAATTAATTTAATTAATATATTGATTAGATGTCACTTTACATAAACTCAAGTACTGCACTTAATTCAAGGTACCTTAAGTATTTCCAAATATGGTACTTTTTACTTTACTTTTGTACACTTTGCTCACAGTCTGTTTTTTTTTTTTTTTTTTTAGTTTTAAATTTGCAGCTGACATCATCACTGTTAGTGTGCATTAATCAGCTATAAATCATCATTAAGTGATCAACGGTAATGTACCTGTATTCTACTTTTAAGGTGACAGTGGTGTCGTTGGACCTCAAGGACCAAAAGGGGACCAAGGACTCAAAGGAGAACGAGGAGCACCAGGAGCTGCTGGTCAGATGAGTTTCATTATGATTATTAGTGTAAAAATGTTCTTGTCTTTGTGAATTGGAAGCACGTTTTTTTGGAAAAAATCCTGAGAGATCCTGGAAATGTGTTCCTCATACTGATGGACCTTAAATTATTTTCACCGGAACAGAAATGTGCCTGTCGCTGGTTTCATGTTATCACTGTTCATGGGTAGACAAATGTATCAGCAGATTGATGTGAAGAAACAGTTTCTGTTCCTTCTTTAACTTCTGGTCATCTTCAGTAATTCTGCCGACGCACTGCTATTCCACCCAATGGATGTGTTTAGATAAAATCAGATTAAATTAGATTAGATTAGATTAGATTAGATTAGATTAGATGGTCTTTATTTATCCTACAACTGGGAAATTCACTTGTTGCAACAGCTAAAGATGCACATGAACAGGAAAAAGAATCAGACAAATATAGTCCACAGTCTGGTGCAGGGGGTGAGATGTGTTGTCCATGATTGAAGTCAGTTTGGCTAACATCCTCCTCAAACCCACTATGGAGTCCAGCAGACAGTCCAGGTCAGAGCTGGCCCTCCTAACCAGTTTGTTCAGTCCCAGATGACCTCAGTCTCCTCAGCAGATAGATTTACTGGTGTGACCTGTGGTGTCTTCCTCTGGAGGTTGATCTCCACCTCCTTTGGTTTACTGGTGTTTATGCTGGTAGTTGCCTTCACACCAGTTAACAAAGTCATTGATGACCCCCTGTATTCCTGTTTGTTCCCCCTGGACACACATCCAAAGATGGCTGTGTCATCGGAGGTGACAGTTCACAGTGTTGTGACTGAAGTTTGATGTGTAGAGGGTGAAAAGGAAGGGAGAGAGAATCGTACCCTGGGGTGCCCCCATACTGCATAATACCACATCTGAGACACAGTCCTGGAGTCACATACTGTGGTCTGTTAGTGAGACAGTCTGTAGTCCATACAGCCAGGTGTTGGTCAACTCCCTCACCTTCCAGCTACCATGTAAGTGTTGCCAGCTGTGTTGTATTGAAAGCTCTGGAGAAGTCAAACAACATGACCCTCACAGTGCGTCCAGTGTTCTCCAGGTTTGTTAGAGTTCTGAGCAGCAGGTAGATGACTGCGTCATCCACCCTAATTACATTTGAAATAAAGATGTGAGCCCCCAAAAATGACAAAATCATCACTCTGATTGTGTGTTTGTGTGATTGCAGGTCCCAGCGGTCGAGATGGGCCCCGTGGATACCCAGGAGCTCAGGGACTGGGTGCAAAGGGAGCAAAGGGAAACACTGGATCCCAAGGTAAGAGTCTGGATATTGGTTGAAGATTTCATAGCACCAAAGTGGAAATAATTCTTTAATTTCTTACAATAACTAATGTTTCTGCTCTTGAGTAGATGTGGTGGATCTCCATCCATACAGAGCTGCTAACACGTTGATAAAACTTCTAGTGTTTCAGGACTTTTATCCACTAAATGCTGTTTCAGAGATCAAATTATCTGTGATGGAACAGCAGCCAGGTTTCATGTCTGACTTCTGAATCTTGTCCTTTCAGGTTCTCGTGGAGACAAAGGTGACAGGGGGAGCGCTGGAGAAAAAGGTGCCTAAAGAATCTGTCATGCTGTGTGTGTGAACATGTACTCATCAGTCATGTGTGAGGGACTAAATTCATTTCTGTTGATTTGTTGTTCACCACCAGGATCTGCTGGGGTTCCTGGAGCTCGTGGATCTGATGGACGAAAAGGAGACCCGGGGAGCATCGGTCCACGGGGATCTCCAGGTCAGCTGCACACTGTTATGTGTATTTACTAAGTATCATGACATTTACATGCCAGGAATAAGTTTCCAACCTGATATGTGAATCCAGCCACAACTTTATTTATCAAGTGCACCCACTATATTCATGGGTTCACTCAAGTACAGTTTGAAAGAACAAACATTGAAGTGGACTGTTTATAAGTCACTTAAATACACTGAAATTGAATTATACTGACATTATTCTGGTTTCCACTCAGTTTGTTTCATCAGATCTCATTTTCTTGTCACCAGGTGTCGCGGGACCTCCTGGTGCCAAAGGAGCTCAAGGTGAGTGTGTGTTCAAGTTACTGGAAACTTGATTTAGAATCTGGTTTCTTCCACATGTGATGAACCATTCAAAGCATTTAAAGTTACAGAAAACCTCAAAGAACATCTGAAATTAAACGTGAACTCTCTAAATTGTATGTTTTGTGATGGACGGCAGCTCTGTGTTTCACTCTGTGTGTGTTTGAGGCAGAAAGAACGACAGATGAGTTTATTTAACAAGACAATCAGTTTAATGTTTCACCCATAGATAAAACTGCAACATTAAAACATGTGTGGGTAACAATTATTTTCACCGGAACAGAAATGTGCCTGTCGCTGGTTTCATGTTAACTCTGTTCATGGGTAGAAAAATGTATCAGCAGATTGATGTGAAGAAACAGTTTCTGTTCCTTCTGTAACTATTAGTCATCTTCAGTAATTCTGCTGACTCACTGCTATTCCACCCAATGGATGTGTTTAGATCAGATCAGATCAGATCAGGTCAGGTCAGGTCAGGTCAGGTCAGGTCAGGTCAGGTCAGATCAGATCAGATCAGATCAGATCAGATCAGATTAGATTAGATTAGATTAGATTAGATTAGATTAGATTAGATCAGATCAGATTAGATTAGACTAGATCAGATCAGATCAGATTAGATTAGATTGTCTTTATTTATCCTACAACTGGGAAATTCACTTGTTGCAACAGCTAAAGATGCACATGAACAGGAAAAAGAATCAGACAAATATAGTCCACAGTCTGGTGCAGGGGGTGAGATGTGTTGTCCATGATTGAAGTCAGTTTGGCTAACATCCTCCTCAAACCCACTATGGAGTCCAGCAGACAGTCCAGGTCAGAGCTGGCCCTCCTAACCAGTTTGTTCAGTCCCAGAT
This sequence comes from Acanthopagrus latus, assembly GCF_904848185.1. Classification (NCBI taxonomy): domain Eukaryota; kingdom Metazoa; phylum Chordata; class Actinopteri; order Spariformes; family Sparidae; genus Acanthopagrus; species Acanthopagrus latus. The sequence continues at coordinate 29,067,211 of NC_051047.1, read as the reverse complement.
GACCTCAGTCTCCTCAGCAGATAGATTTACTGGTGTGACCTGTGGTGTCTTCCTCTGGAGGTTGATCTCCACCTCCTTTGGTTTACTGGTGTTTATGCTGGTAGTTGCCTTCACACCAGTTAACAAAGTCATTGATGACCCCTGTATTCCTGTTTGTTCCCCCTGGACACACATCCAAAGATGGCTGTGTCATCGGAGGTGACAGTTCACAGTGTTGTGACTGAAGTTTGATGTGTAGAGGGTGAAAAGGAAGGGAGAGAGAATCGTACCCTGGGGTGCCCCCATACTGCATAATACCACATCTGAGACACAGTCCTGGAGTCACATACTGTGGTCTGTTAGTGAGACAGTCTGTAGTCCATACAGCCAGGTGTTGGTCAACTCCCTCACCTTCCAGCTACCATGTAAGTGTTGCCAGCTGTGTTGTATTGAAAGCTCTGGAGAAGTCAAACAACATGACCCTCACAGTGCGTCCAGTGTTCTCCAGGTTTGTTAGAGTTCTGAGCAGCAGGTAGATGACTGCGTCATCCACCCTAATTACATTTGAAATAAAGATGTGAGCCCCCAAAAATGACAAAATCATCACTCTGATTGTGTGTTTGTGTGATTGCAGGTCCCAGCGGTCGAGATGGGCCCCGTGGATACCCAGGAGCTCAGGGACTGGGTGCAAAGGGAGCAAAGGGAGACACTGGATCCCAAGGTAAGAGTCTGGATATTGGTTGAAGATTTCATAGCACCAAAGTGGAAATAATTCTTTAATTTCTTACAATAACTAATGTTTCTGCTCTTGAGTAGACGTGGTGGATCTCCATCCATACAGAGCTGCTAACACGTTGATAAAACTTCTAGTGTTTCAGGACTTTTATCATCTAAATGCTGTTTCATAGATCAAATTATCTGCGATGGAACAGCAGCCAGGTTTTATGTCTGACTTCTGAATCTTGTCCTTTCAGGTTCTCGTGGAGACAAAGGTGACAGGGGGAGCGCTGGAGAAAAAGGTGCCTAAAGAATCTGTCATGCTGTGTGTGTGAACATGTACTCATCAGTCATGTGTGAGGGACTAAATTCATTTCTGTTGATTTGTTGTTCACCACCAGGATCTGCTGGGGTTCCTGGAGCTCGTGGATCTGATGGACGAAAAGGAGACCCGGGGAGCATCGGTCCACGGGGATCTCCAGGTCAGCTGCACACTGTTATGTGTATTTACTAAGTATCATGACATTTACATGCCAGGAATAAGTTTCCAACCTTATCTGTGAATCCAGCCACAACTTTATTTATCAAGTGCACCCACTATATTCATGGGTTCACTCAAGTACAGCTTGAAAGAACAAACATTGAAGTGGACTGTTTATAAGTCACTAAAATACACTGAAATTGAATTATGCTGACATTATTCTGGTTTCCACTCAGTGTGTTTCATCAGATCTCATTTTCTTGTCACCAGGTGTCGCGGGACCTCCTGGTGCCAAAGGAGCTCAAGGTGAGTGTGTGTTCAAGTTACTGGAAACTTGATTTAGAATCTGGTTTCTTCCACATGTGATGAACCATTCAAAGCATTTTAAGTTACAGAAAACCTCAAAGAACATCTGAAATGAAACGTGAACTCTCTAAGTTGTATGTTTTGTGATGGACAGCAGCTCTGTGTTTCACTCTGTGTGTGTTTGAGGCAGAAAGAACAACAGATGAGTTTATTTAACAAGACAATCAGTTCAATGTTTCACCCATAGATAAAACTGCAACATTAAAACATGTGTGGGTAACAAACAGTATCTGCAGAATCATTCTGTCAGTGTCAGTTTGGTTTGAAGATGAATTTTAAATGTTTTCTCTCTACATTTCCTCCAGGACCTCAAGGACCCAAAGGAGCCAAGGGAGACCAAGACAGTAAGTCTGCACAGGACTGATGTGGTCAAAGAGAAGGAAGCTTCAACCTGGAGGCTCGTGTAGAGAGACATCGGAGCTGTTTCTGAATCATTCAAAGCAGTGTCCATGTCGGGGAGTCTTAGGGGAGCTGCAGCTGAATGAACTGGTTCCTGTACTTGTTTCGTAGCTGCTCCTTTATCCCCACAGTGATCGTACGTCTGGTGCCGAGTGGACGGCGAGGTCGAGTGGAAGTGAGGCACAACGGCGTCTGGGGCACCGTGTGTGACGACAGCTTCGACACCACTGATGGGACGGTGATCTGTCGGATGCTGGGCTACACCAGAGCTTCTTCTGTCTTCACAGAGGGAGCAGGTAAGAAGTCTGCTGCTGAAGCTCTTTATGTTCATGTTCAGCTGCTGAGCCGATTAGATTTAGATAGAAATGGTTAATAAATGACCTTCTGGAGGAGAAAGCAAGTAATCATACTACTGGTGTTATCCTTTTTGTTGGAATGTTTTATGCATCATAAGCGCAAAGTTCCCAACTGACCATGCAGGAAAACATCATTGCACCTCAGAGTTGCAACTTATTTCATCAAATTTCCCAGAGCCCACCAAAAAACAGGCTCAGTAGGTATCAGACAACATAAAAAAAAATGTCTACAGATGACATGAAAATCGTGGATGTGATATTACAGCCAGTGAAAAGTACCAAAAATAAAAGAAAATCGCAAGTAATGGACTAAATCACTTCTAGATGTGACAGAACTACCATAATACTCCACAGAACCAACATTTGGTTGCAAGAAAGTGAAAACTAGTGGAGATATTAATTTCTGAAAATGACTTCCTGTTATTAATTTGATAACTGTGAACATTCATCAGTGCCTGTTTAACTACAAGTTCCTGCAGGTCCCATGAATTTAATAGAGGTTTGTATGTATTTCAAGACAGTCCCTGACGTGAACTGGGAGAGGTTCTGGATTTTGGATGAGTTGGTGTTGAATGACCCAGTCTGACTCTTAACACTGCTGTTCTTCTGCAGGGTCCGGTCAGATCTGGCTGGATGACCTGACATGCACAGGATCAGAGTCGAGTATCTTCAACTGCCCTAATTCTGGAGTCGGTAGCCACAACTGTGGACATGGTGAGGACGCCGGAGTGGAGTGTGTCTAGAATGGCACCAACGAAGAAGAACAGTGTCTGAGCTGTTGATGGGTTGACTGGCAGGCTCAGTCTCACGGGGGAAATAAGTCACAGAGCTGCACTGCTGCTAATGATGTTCACAGCTGGTTCTTATTACATATTCATAAAACACAGCATTTTAAATGCATTCAGCTCAGTTTCACTTTGTAACCAAACACATTAGCTTCAATGAATGTAGACAAAATATCCTGTGAATAAAACTTTGTGGAATCAAACTCCTCCAACATCACTGCTCTACTCTGTTAGTCAGTAATATGAAGCTGTCAGCCTCCAATCATTGTCCATCTCTCCGTCCTCATCAATCCTCCCCTGCTACTCGTCAGCGTCACGTTCACTGTCACCTTCAGTCCACTGCAGTGTCACCACAGAAGACTCTGCAGAGGTCAGCGAAGATGAAGAGGTCACGTTCAAGGACAGGAGTCGTGATGAGGGATGATTTCTGACACAGCTGGCTCAGGCACTTTTTCCCTGATGCCTCAGGGAACAAACTGTAGATACACATGTCGAGCTCACATCAGATGGGATCACAGTGACTGAACGCTTACATGGGGATTAAGTCAGAGTCATTGTGAAGGTTTGATGTTCTGTGCCACCGTTAGAGAGAGGGAGACACAGAGCGGGACGTCCAGCATTTCAGCTGCAGCCTGCGGTGATATTATCTGAATGTCAGACATCAAACCACAGATATGTTGAAACTACGTTTCTTCAGGTTCAGTTTTCAGTGATGTGTTGAGACGACGCTGTGCTGATGCTCCTGATTGGTTCAGCTGCAAAAAGTAGTTAGTTATGGGGCGCTGTTTAGCTCAGTTGGTAGAGCACCGTCCCACATACTGAGGCTTTGTCGTCACTGCAGCGTACTTCGGTTCGACTCGCTGTGTGTCTCCTCTCTCTCAACCTGTTTCCTGTCAAATTTTCATCTGATCTATCAATAAAGCCATAAAGGCCAAATCATTTTCAAAAAAACAAACAAAACTTTTTGGTTATGGTTAGAAAAATATCCGGTTCTGACACCAAATATCTGATTCTGTCACCACAAACGATCCCTGACATCTAGATAAAAATATCCAGTGGTGTCACACTAACAAATGTAAAATTCTGCCTTGGTCAGTGGTCTCTGAAATAGATTCTTGAGGTGTCCTGTAGCCTTTAGTGGCATCTAAATACTGCACATCACTTGTTCTCCTTCAATTATCCCAACAAATCTGTTATAATCTATGGTATTTTTCTTTTGTGTGACCAAACAGGTGAGAAATACAAATATAAAGATTTGTAAAGAAGCAGAATGAGAATCATCTTCATTGGCCAAGTTTGTGTTCACAAACAAGATATGTGAAGAGAAAAGTAAAAACTGTCACAAGATGAATGTTTCAGGAATATTTCACGGCATCAATTCAGAATTCTAAAATGGCAAAGTAGAAAAAAGTGAGCTCAGAAAGAAATGCTGTACATCTCAATCGCTTAAATCATCTCAGTCAGTGCGTTTACATACACACCTTAGTCAGATTACAGCCACCGCTGCCGTCCTTTTACTGCCGGCTCACGGCCCGGGAAAAAAAAAGTCTCAAACCTGCTCAGATCTTAAAATCCAATCCGATCAGATGGAACATATACATGCAGGAGTAATGCAACTATCAATCGAATAATCTAGGTGTTTTACTCAGACAAATGATGAGAAATCCGATCAAGTCTGATTTCAGTCAGACTAAGGTGTATACATGCATTTTAAAAATCCAATCATAGTCGGACTAACTCAGTGATTTGGTTTTCTTGAGTGTCATGTAAACGCACTGAGTATTTCCTCTGTTCATGTGTGATGACCCATGGCTGCAGAGAGAAACTGATCCCACAGCGACACCTGGTGGTCAGAGAGACAATCACCTGTACTGCTGATGAGGCTGAAGACAGAGCAGCATCACACACTGGTTTATTATCAGCGACTTTTTATTTCACAGGTGGAGTCAGAGTGGATCAGAACATGTAACACAATGTACATTTCCATATCTAAAACCATGTAAAAGACAATTAGAGAGGAAACCTTCTTGTTTCTGCTTATTTTCTGTTCTCTGTCGAGCACATTTACAAACTTTATTTATCTTCCACTGCTTCATGCAGAATGATGATCTGGTCTAGTCATGTTATTTAGTACCTGCTATCTTTTTATTTCAGCTGAATGTCAGAATCCCTCTGGATTGATGGCAGTAGACTCAGATCACCTGTTGTGTAGGTGAGGAGACATCTTTCTGTGACACTGATCCCAGTCCTGTGCAGACTCATGCTTGTGAATTCCAATCTTGTCCCTTTGTTCCTGGAATTCCCAGTTAAACTGCGAGGGACATGTATAATCCATAGTTTGAAGGAGTTCATCCCTCAGTTCATCAATATTGGTAACATCTTGGCAGTTCAGTAACCAGCTGGGCATTATCTAGCGTTCTATTTTGGCTGAGCAAGAATCATGAACAGAACATCAAGAACAGAAAAAGAATCCAGACAAACACTATGATTCTGACATTGAATTCACTGAATACCTGTATATCTCAATTAATCTCTGGGTTAGTGAAAAGGGGAAAGTTAGCTATGTCAATATGTTAGGGTGAGATGCAGAGTGTGGTACCTGCAATGATATTGTTATTTCTGGAGTGTCCAAGAGTGTTTGTGTTAACTCGTTAGACTTCAATGCTGATTACTTCAAGTGGTAGTCAGACTTATTTTGGTGGACTTATAATTTGGTTCTCCAAGCAGTTTTTTCTGCGGAAAGGTGCCACAAATGTTGAAGTCCAAATGACTGTATCATGGTTTTTGTGGTTATGGTTATTGTTAACGGTCAGTACAGGGTTGGATCAAGTTATTAGTTACCAGAAGCTAACTCTGTGGCTCGTGGAGTTTAAGTTTTGCTTGTTCAGGGCTCTAATGCTCTGAGTAGCTGGATGCAGAAGGGAATTCTGAGACGCTGTCACTATCTAAGGAATTATGACTGTGCATTGAACCGTGGTCAGAGAAGCTGTGGTAATCATCTGAGTGGTATGCTGGCTGGTCATAATTGTGGGCCAAGATTTCTGCATAAGGCCTTCTACAACTCCTTTTGTCTGCATGCCTATCACGACAGAATTGGTGGATGTGGTGGTTACACTCAGTGTCCCTATGCATCTTTTTGTCATACGCCTTTGGTCTGTTGGGAGGGTGACGTTTGAGGCAGGAGGTTTCTGAGACGCTGCTGTGTTTGAGCAGACAGGCTCAGGTGTCTTACCACTGGACTTGAAAGTTACAACAGCTTCCCAAATCACCTTTGTCATCTTCCTTGTCTCATTCAGTGGGAGGTATTCTTGATACATCCTAATTGCAATGTGGGTGCGTACACATGAGTGAAAAACAAAGACTTGAAGATAGGGTTCTCTTCTAAGCCTTTGTGCATTCTTGTCCTGAAAGTAAGCATGCCTCAAATGCATGTAATAATCTCTGGGATGCTCACGATGCGGACGTTTAACTTGGATGGCTACAACCATTGCTGTGGCTTCATCAGTAGTAGAGGAGAATTCTTCTTTCAATGCATGACAATGCTCTCTGTAGTCATTTCTGACACTGGGAGGTTGTGATTGTATGAATTTGCGTACAGCTTTAGAGCTGGTCTTCCACACAAGTCTAACTTTCTCATGTGTTTCAGTGTATCTTGAAGGGTCAGGCAAAAGGAGATGCTGAGGGAGAAAAGGATCAACATCATAATAATAAATAATTTCTCAGACTGTGTTAGCTGTTTGTGAAATATTGTGCTCGCGTGTTATGTTCACTCACATTCTGTGCATCTCTTGGGGGCTAAGTCTCCCCTGTCCTTAAAACCTAGTGACGCCCCTGCCTTCCATCAAGGGAGGAGTGTGAATCGGTGTAACCAGAATCACATTGCCTGAATGACTATGGCGGGAAGAGAAGTCCTGACATAGGCCTTAACAGCTCCTTCTTGTGTGAACAAAGATCTAACTCTGCTGAATCCAGGTAATCTAAATAGTGCATGGCTTTCTTATTAGCCATGAACTCCATGGAGGAGACTAGAATTATGCGGTCTAAGGAGTTCTAACTCCTGTTCTAGGGTTATTTTGCTCTGAACAGCAAGGCTGGTTTGCCTGTGGAAGCTCAAAAGCAAACATCTTAACAATTGGCCTGTGGATGCTGTCTGTGCATCACACCTGTCCTTAATGTGAAACTCTTGCCAAAAAGCAACCCAGGCTTCATTTGTGACTGTATGCAAGTCAAACCTTCGTGTAAAAGCATAATTACAATGAAAGAGGCACTTTTAAGATTTACTGTAGTTTCGTTTTTGGGCAATCTTATGAGTGCCCCTGCACTCCATTGAAAATTAGCTTGCCCGAAAACTAAATTTAAAAGTGCATAACTTTGTTTAACAAACCTTAGACATGCTCTAACTGGAATGCAGGGTAGTAACAAACAGAGCATTGTCTCTTAAAGGCTGAAACATGTGGTAGTAGCAGCTGAAGTACAAAACTCCTGTTTCACAGGGCTGGTAGCACACTGTGGCTCTATCTCTGGCTCTACTTCTTGCTCAGACTGAAATGCAAGGCAGTAACAGCCAGACATGAACTTATTTGTTTCACAGGGCTGGTATTATGCTGTGATTAACACGACTAACACCTAAATTGTCATAATTTCTATAGAGCACTTTCAACTTGAATCGATAGCAGCAACAGATTTTGGTTTATCAAATGGTTTATGAATTTGATAAATAAATTCTCATCACACTGCAATTATTTGTGGGCACAATCAACGTCTACTTCTGTAGTAGACTAATGGGGTTAAATGTAAAGACTTTTGGCTAAAGAGTTCAAGATGTGAATCTCAAATTTTAGCACTGTCCAAATAATACTGAAATTGATATTACACATTTATGAATGTCTGCTAACAGGACACTGCCTCACACGGGGCACCATTATTGTGAGCCTTACATAACACAAAACACAGTTAACTAGTGTTTATGAAACATTAAAGGGGAGTTTAAGGTTGAATTACTAGGAGTAAAAATCGATGATTATCAGTGATAATTATTAATTATGATAAATAGTATGATCCGATTTACATTAGATCACCTCGGGGCACCACCCTTGAAGATGGGAATTTTATTAACTTAATAACTACAACCAAATTTACCATTACAGCTGTATTGGTTGAGGGATTTTGGAGTTCTTGACAGTGTAGAGGTTGGCAACCTCATTTGTAACTATTTCAATATTGTATTTAAGAATAATTGCAATAAAACAATATCTTAAAATAATAACATTTTTTTGCAGCCTCATGTTCTTGTTCTTTAAATGGTCCCACTTGTTACTGGCCTGCTGGGGCTTGACCTTCCCCTGCAGGCCCGTTGTTTCCAGAACTGCTCTGAACACAGAGAGAAACAAGAGAAAAGGTAAACACAAGATCACATTAACACAGGGATGCAAAGATTTACAAAAGGTGAGATCAGGACTGACAAATGGGCTATTTATTATTTATTATTGCCTTACTCCCATCCAACTGCGGCGGAATGTTTTTGTGAGGGAATGTTCGTTCTGATGATGATGAAGCTCTCTGTTTGCTCCCTAAAACAAAATGAAGTGTGTTTTAGTGAAAAAAACAATGATGTTGTGTTATGTCAACAGACAAAAGGGTTCTAATATAGCAAAAATATGAACATCATGAAGATAATCCTAAACTTTAACGTTTAACTAGATTTTACAGTTTTACAGTCTGGGAATGAAGCAGGGATCACAGCCAAGTCAAGAAGATTAACTACAAGCCATAAAACAGGCACAATCACATAAAGAAATGACAGAATAACATCAATAAAGTTTGTAAGAAAAGAATCCTGTCTGGTTTCTTCAGCACAAATTAATCAGCAGACATGATCATTCAAATTGTACTTTATATTTAATCACAATAATAATTTGCATTTCTGCTTCTTGGGTGTGTTGCAGCTGAATTTTGTCTACCTCAGCTTAATATCAGATGCAGTTCCTTCCTCTGTTTCAATTGGTGTGCGGTATTAAAGTCCTTGAGGCAGAAACTGAAGGTGACTCTGAACTCTGCAGATGATGGAGACAACATTGAGCAACAGTTTCTCTTCCACCCAAAATAAGCCGCTGTTTGACATGCCACCAAGCCGGAGAGATCTCTACAGCTTCCAGCCTGATGGTGAGAAAATTATAGAACGTATTAGAGCACAAAAAAGGAGTTTCCATTAAGAAGAGAATAAGAATGATTTGATATTTTATTGTAGAAAAGTTGAAAAATACAAGTGTTACCTATAATACACAACATTATAAAATGTTTAAAATGTAATTTAATGTTTATTTTCAGAATCTGGTTTGTGCAGTTTAATCAATTTTAATCCAATTTAACAACCAAATTTAAATCATTTTTGCATTTATTCTATATCTCAATCAATTTCTTTCCTACTTTACGTTTACTCTTTCTGTTTCCCTCTTCCCTTTTTAAGTTCTCCTCGATGCCACAAGCAATGTAACTGAAAATAAACATACAGAACAGAAACTGGGTATTTGTGGTTAAAAACATCAAGTGTATGATTAGTCATGGCAGAAAGGGACATTCTTTAAACAGGATGCACTCGTTAAGTAACACTGAGCCTTCATCTTCATGGGATCTGTGTTGTTATAAATCATAATTCACAAAGAAGTTTTTACTTAGAGAGCATCACCACCACCCTAAAGAAACATCAGCAGCTGTTGAACCTGAGAGTTACTGAAGTGACAGTCAGGACCAGCAGGTGGCTGCAAAGTTTCATCCGTCCTGTCTGAGAGGCTTCCTGAGATAATCAGAGGGTCCTGCTGTAAATGTCTCCTCGAATTAAAGCCACTGCACCAACATTTTAAAGCTTTTTAACAGAGTTTATAACAAGTAGGAAGACAGAAAACACAGCTGCGCATAGGTGAGATCAGGAATGAGGCTTCATAATAAATAAAAGGACTCACAAAATAAACATATAGCAAATAACAGCAACACAGTTTTTATCAGATGAGATGGGAGTGAGAATTTTCTTATAAGAAGCACCTTTAAGTTGGTGGCATTAATAACGGGAAAAACATTTTTTGTCATTTTTATATCAGTGTGTAATGTTTACTTCAAGCTCGCACATGTATAGTAACTTTTATTTAAATCAAATGACTTTAAAACATTGAAACAAACAAATGTACAAAGTAGTGCAAGAAGAGATAGTACATTCAGTTTTACCACTTTGTAAATGTCTCTCCTGAACAAATCTGCTGCTAACACCTACTAATGCTGCACAGTTACTATTTCTGCTGTTACTGCAACAACACTGCAACTTTGATGCGAAAGCTAATTATGCTACCACTGTTACTGCCACGACTGCTTCTACTACAGTTATCACTTCTTCTACAGCCTCTGTGAGACTGGGCTGTTGCAACAGCTCCAAATAATGAAACATCTCATATAATCTACCTATTCTTCTAAGATTAAATTCAAATAATCTATGTAAAAACAATCATCTTCAACTTCCCGTCACCCTGCTGCCTCTCATCCACCCCCATTTCACCTCTCAGTCACAGTCTCTGGTGTCACTTTCTTGACTTTACTGCAGACAAAAAGAAACCGTCTCCATCTCCTCACAGGTTTTTATTTTATTTTATCGTGATGGACAGCTGACATTTACACTCGGAGCTTTGAAAATTTATAAAAGCGTTTGTATCAGCTGGATGAACTGGGCGACTTTTCGTCTCCTGAAATGACTTTTTTTCTCTTCCTGGATGTTCATTGAGGGAGGCTGATCACATCCTGCTGCTTTACATGTTTCAGATCTGAAGCCAGCGAGGCCCAGAAGACCGTGGTGTTTATACATTATCATTATTTACCTCATCCTGCAGACCGCCCTCAACGCCTTCCTGGTTTATAAAGGTAACTGCATCTTATTTTTAGATGTAACATATTGAAGAGATGGGTCGTGAATTCAATTACTGATAGCATGTTTTTTTTTCCTTCTTTGTCTCAGTTTTCACGTTGCAGTCTTCAGTGTCTGGCCCCCGAACACAGAGGCTGACGTCCAATGACATTTCTCTGGGTGGAGAAGATGATGACAATGTCCTCCAGACTCTGCTCCGAAACAACAGTCAGGAAACCAAGACCCTGAGGAGCCACCTGTGGACACTGCAGAGCCAGGTCCTCACATTTAACTCAACATTATCTTTATTTAACTCTTACAGGCACAGCTCAGCACAGATATCCATTCTCCCCACAAGATGAAAAACCCTAACCCTAACCCTAACCCTCACAACCAGAATCTGGTTATAGCTTGAAAAACATATCAACAAACTGCTGTTAGCATTTAGCCAAAAAACACACAAAGCCAATAGACTGACTTTACGTTGGTATTCTTGTTTAACTTTGGACTGAGCCCGAACCCAGTATATATGCTAAGCAAGGCCAACCACATCCTAACTCTCACTACTTACCTAACACACATTCTTAGACTGGTATTGGAATTTAAAATAAGCAGCAGTAAATGTAACAGGCTTCATGATCACTTCTTCCATTAACAGCATCAGAAGTCACATACTCTCACTCTAAAGCTGCTTGCGATTGACAGCACTGCTTTAACATGATGTTCTAGTTTCTGTTTTTTGCCTTGACAACAGGTCCAGAGCATGTGTGGAGAGGAGGGTCAGCTGGACCGGCTGAGATCGGACCTAAAGCTTCTCAACATCCACCTAAGATCGGACCTGGAGCTTCTTAACACCAGCACCCACAACATAGAGGTCAAACTGAGATCGGACCTAAAGCTTCTTAACACCAGCACCCACAACATAGAGGTCAAACTGAGATCGGACCTAAAGCTTCTCAACACCAGCACCCACAACAAGGAGGACAAACTGAGATCAGACCTCGAACTGCTCAACACCAGCTTGAGAACAGACCTGGAGCTTCTGACCACTAGCACCCACAACATGGAGGACAAACTGAGATCGGACCTGGTGCTTCTCAACACCAGCTTGAGATCGGACCTGGAGCTTCTCACCACTAGCACCCACAACATGGAAGACAGACTGACAAACATCAGCCACAAAGCAGGTGGGATAAAAATCTGAAGTCTTTGTTAATCAAGTAAAGAAATAGAGAAACAGACAGAGTGTGTGTGTGTATGTGTGTTTATGTGTGTTTTTGTGTCTGCATTTGCCTGTGTGTGTGTGTGTGTGTGTGTGTGTGTGTGTGTGTGTGTAGCCCCCTCTTTGATGGGTAGACGTTGCTGGAGGCCCCTATTTGGAATTTCTTAAAAAAAAAGTTAAAGAAGGCATCTTAAGTGTCATCATGGTAAAAGACCTTAACAGATCATTTTCTATTCTATTTTTGTTTTTCAAAATGACCACAGACAGAGGTCCCCTCTTAGAGGGTGGAGACATGTAGTCCCCTGTTTGTAATATTGACTTGTGTGTGTGTGTGTATGTGTGTGTTTGTTTTTACCAGCAGTAAACTCAGCAGTTATTCTGGGCTAACAAGACCAGATTCCCATCTAAATGAATATGGAGAGAACCAGATTGTCACCGAGACACAGAAGCTGTTCATGTGTTGAATTAAGTTCAGTGACTTTGCCCCAAAATAAGATTTTAAATGCTTTTTTTTCTTTTTAGTGTGGGTATAAGCATTTAGTTGTGATGGTTCAGATTAATGGGCTAAAGAATGAGGTCCTCTCAAGTGAAGCAAGACAAACTTGGGGGAGAACATTTTGGCTGATAGTCACAGCTAAGTTTAAGAAAACAACTTGGACTGAATTCAAAGGACAGAGTTTAAGTGTGTGTGTGTGTGTGTGTGTGTGTGTGTGTGTGTGTGTGTGTGTGTGTGTGTGTGTCTTCAGGACTTCCTGGTCCTCCAGGTAGAGATGGACCATCAGGTGCACCAGGACTGAAAGGCCCCAAAGGTGAGTCAACCTGAAGCATTTAAGATGAAGTTGAAGGTGATTAAAGGTTTAACATCCAAAGACTTCCTCAACTACAACAAGCTACATTTCTGTCAAAGTATCTTAACTATTGCAAATTTGTAATTCTGGACGTTTGTTGACTCTGTTCAGCTGTGACTGAAAAATATTAATTAGTCATCAGTTTACATTTACTAAAGCACTGTACTTAATTCATTTAAGTGTTTCAAAATATCGTACTTTTTACTTTACTTCTGTACATTTCTTTAATTTACAGCCAACATCATCACTGTTAGTTTTCAAAAATCAGCTATAAATCATCATAAAGTGATCAGTGGTTAAGTACCTGTATTCTTCTTTTCAGGTGACAGTGGTGTCGTTGGACCTCAAGGACCAAAAGGGGACCAAGGACTGAAAGGAGAACAAGGAACACCAGGAGCTGCTGGTCAGATGAGTTTCATTATGTTTATTAGTATAAAAATGTTCTTGTTGTTGTGAGTTGGAAGCATGTTGTCATGCAAAAATCTCCAAAATGACAAATTGACTGCAGCCAGAAACTTTGAAATTACAATGATGGTCGGATTTTCACATATCTGATGGCTCTTGAATGAAACATGTGTCACAAACTAGTCCTTTCCAGTTTATTTTTGCCAAACCTTTGCTGGGACAGGCAGATTCAAATTGTCGCTGTTTTAAGCTTAGATTTGTGTAATTGTCTCTGACAAAGGTGTTCATCACAGGTGAGTCATTCAAGAACTGTTGGATATATGACAATCCAACGATCATTGCTCATGTTTCTGGATGATAAATTATGTCATTTTGATAATTTAATGAAAACATGTCTTCCAGCTCACCAGCGATTTGTGGGCATCAGAGGGTTAACCTGTACAGTCATTTTGTTGATTTTTGTTAGTGGATGTCATGATCATAAAAAAAATGTTTTTATCGACAGCTCAGCAGCTTGTTAACAACCACAAAGGAGAAATACATAAGAAAAAGTTGTGGCAGGGTGGCACTGAAGGGGAGAAATCCTGAAAATGTGTTCCTCATACTGACCTCATATTATTTTCACTATAACAGAATCGTGACCACTGTTGGTTTCATATCATCTTGACTTTCTTCATGGGGAGTAGAAATGTATCAGCAGATGTGAAGAAACAGTTTCTGTTCCATCTTTAACTTCTTCAGTAAATCTGCTGACACACTGCCATTCCACCCAATGGATGTATTTGGATTAGATTAGATTAGATTAGATGGGTTTTATTTGTCTCACAATGGGAAAATGTATTTGTTACAACATCTCAAGAGGCACAAGAACAAGGAAAAACACTCAGACATCAGATCTATGGTGGGTTTCAGAGTCTGCTGGTGGAGCTGCTCCAGACTTCCACAGTCTGGTGCAGGGGGTGAGAGGTATTTGTATTTTTCAATGTCTATGTCCATGTCCAAACCCTGGATGTTCACTGGTGTGATCTGTGGTGTCATTCTCTGGAAAATTGATCACCATCTCCTTTGTTTTACTGGTGGTTACGCAGGTGGTTGCACAGGTGGTCATCAACAAAGTCATTGATGACCCCCTGTATTCCTGTTTGTTCCCCCTGGACACACATCCAAAGATGGCTGTGTCATCGGAGGTGACAGTTCACAGTGTTGTGACTGAAGTTTGATGTGTAGAGGGTGAAAAGGAAGGGAGAGAGAATCGTACCCTGGGGTGCCCCCATACTGCATAATACCACATCTGAGACACAGTCCTGGAGTCACATACTGTGGCCTGTTAGTGAGACAGTCTGTAGTCCATACAGCCAGGTGTTGGTCAACTCCCTCACCTTCCAGCTACCATGTAAGTGTTGCCAGCTGTGTTGTATTGAAAGCTCTGGAGAAGTCAAACAACATGACCCTCACAGTGCGTCCAGTGTTCTCCAGGTTTGTTAGAGTTCTGAGCAGCAGGTAGATGACTGCATCATCCACCCTAATTACATTTGAAATAAAGATGTGAGTCCCCAAAAATGACAAAATCATCACTCTGATTGTGTGTTTGTATGAATACAGGTCCCAGCGGTCCAGCTGGGCCCCGTGGAAACCCAGGAGCTCAGGGACTGGGTGCAAAGGGAGCAAAGGGAGACACTGGATCCCAAGGTAAGAGTCTGGATATTCGTTGAAGATTTCATACCACCAAAGTGGAAATAATTCTTTAATTTCTTACACTGTTTCAGAGATCAAATTATCTGTGATGGAACAGCAGCCAGGTTTCATGTCTGACTTCTGAATCTTGTCCTTTCAGGTTCTCGTGGAGACAAAGGTGACAGGGGGAGCGCTGGAGAAAAAGGTGCCTAAAGAATCTGTCATGCTGTGTGTGTGAACATGTACTCATCAGTCATGTGTGAGCGACTAAATTCATTTCTGTTGATTTGTTGTTCACCACCAGGATCTGCTGGGGTTCCTGGAGCTCGTGGATCTGATGGACGAAAAGGAGACCCGGGGAGCATCGGTCCACGGGGACCTCCAGGTCAGCTGCACACTGTTATGTGTATTTACTAAGTATCATGACATTTACATGCCAGGAATAAGTTTCCAACCTTATCTGTGAATCCAGCCACAACTTTATTTATCAAGTGCACCCACTGTATTCATGGGTTCACTCAAGTACAGCTTGAAAGAACAAACATTGAAGTGGACTGTTTATAAGTCACTTAAATACACTGAAATTGAATTATGCTGACATTCTGGTTTCCACTCAGTTTGTTTCATCAGATCCCATTTTCTTGTCACCAGGTGTCGCGGGACCTCCTGGTGCCAAAGGAGCTCAAGGTGAGTGTGTGTTCAAGTTACTGGAAACTTGATTTAGAATCTTGCTTCTTCTACATGTGATGAACCATTCAAAGCATTTAAAGTTACAGAAAACCTCAAAGAACATCTGAAATGAAACATGAACTCTCTAAGTTGCATGTTTTGTGATGGACGGCAGCTCTGTGTTTCACTCTGTGTGTGTTTGAGGCAGAAAGAACAACAGATGAGTTTATTTAACAAGAAAATCAGTTTAATGTTTCATCCATAGAAAAAACTGCAACATTAAAACATGTGTGGGTAACAAACAGTATCTGCAGAATCATTCTGTCAGTGTCAGTGTCAAATTTTAAATGTTTTCCCTCCACATTTCCTCCAGGACCTCAAGGACCAAAAGGAGCCATTGCAGATTTAAAGAGTAAGTCTGTACGGGACTGATGTGGTCAAAGAGAAGGAAGCTTCAACCTGGAGGCTCGTGTAGAGAGACATCGGAGCTGTTTCTGAATCATTCAAAGCAGTGCCCATGTCGGGGAGTCTTAGGGGAGCTGCAGCTGAATGAACTGGTTCCTGTACTTGTTTCGTAGCTGCTCCTTTATCCCCACAGTGATCGTACGTCTGGTGCCAAGTGGACGGCGAGGTCGAGTGGAGGTGAGACGCAACGGCGTCTGGGGCACCGTGTGTGACGACAGCTTCGACACCAATGATGGGACGGTGATCTGTCGGATGCTGGGCTACACCAGAGCTTCTTCTGTCTTCACAGAGGGAGCAGGTAAGAAGTCTGCTGCTGAAGCTCTTTATGTTGATGGGTATCAGAAAACATAAAAAAATGTCTACAGATGAAATAAAAACAGTGGATGTGATATTACAGCCAGTGAAAAGTTCCAAAAATATCCATCCATCCATCCATCCATTTTCTTCAGCTTATCCGGGGCTGGGTCGCGGGGGCAGCTGCCTGAGCAGGGACACCCAGACTTCCCTCACCCCGGACACTTCCCCTAGCTCCTCCGGGAGGATCCCAAGTCGTTCCCAGGCCAGCCGAGCGACATAGTCACTCCAGAGTGTCCTGGGTCTTCCTCGGGGTCTCCTCCTAGTGGGGCATGCCAGGATCACCTCCCGAGGAAGGCATCCAGGGGGCATCCAATATAGATGCCCGAGCCACCTCAGCTGGCTCCTCTCGATGTGGAGGAGCAGCGGCTCTACTCCGAGCTCCTCCCGGGTGACAGAGCTCCTCACCATATCTCTAAGGGAGTGCCCCGCCACCCTGCGGAGGAAACTAATTTCAGCCGCTTGTATCCGGGATCTTATTCTTTCGGTCATGACCCAAAGTTCTTGACCATAGGTGAGGGTAGGAACGTAGATTGACCGGTAAATCGAGAGCTTCGCCTTTCGACTCAGCACTCTCTTCACCACGACAGACCGGTATGACGACTGCATTACTGCGGCCGCTGCACCGATCCACCTGTCAATCTCACACTCCATCCTTCCCTCACTCGTGAACAAGACCCCAAGATACTTGAACTCCTCCACTTGAGGCAAGAACTCTCCCCCAACCTGGAGGGGACAAGCCACCTTTTTCCGGTCGAAAACCATGGCATCAGACTTGGACTTGTCAACCAAGACAGCCCCACAACATCCAGAGACGTGAGGTACTCAGGGTGGATCTCATCCACCCCCGGTGCTTTGCCACCGAGGAGCTTCCCAACTATCTCAGTGACTTTGGCTTGGGTGATGAATGAATCCACCTCTGAGTCCCCAGCCCCTGCTTCCTCTATGGAAGGTGTATCAGTGGGATTGAGGAGATCCTCGAAGTACTCCTTCCACCACCCGACGATATCCCCAGTCGAGGTCAACAGCTCCCCACCCCTACCATAAACAGTGCTGGTGGGGACCTGCTTCCCCCTCCTGAGGCGCTGGATAGTTTGCCAGAATTTCCTTGAGGCTGACCGATAGTCCTCCTCCATGGCCCCCCTGAACTTTTCCCAGACCTGTGTTTTTGCTTCCGTGACCGCCCGTGCCGCAGCACGCTTAGCCTGCTGGTACCCGTCAGCTGCCTCAGGAGTCCCCCAAGCCAGCCATGCTCGATAGGACTCCTTCTTCAGCTTGATAGCATCTCTTACTTCTGGTGTCCACCACCGGGTTTGGGGATTGCCACCACGACAGGCACCGGAGACCTTACGGCCACAGCTCTGAACAGCCGTGTCAACAATGGAAGTGGAGAACATGGTCCATTTGGACTCAATGTCCCCAGCCTCCTTCGGGATCTGGTCAAAGCTCTCCCGGAGGTGGGAGTTGAAGACCTCCCAATCACACCCCTCCAGGTAACACTGTCGCTGCCTACGTGAGCGTTGAAGTGCCACAGTAGAACGATGGAGTCCCCGGTTGGAGCACTCTCCAGTACCCCTCCCAGGGACTCCAAGAAGAACGGGTACTCTACACTGCTGTTCGGCCCGTAAGCCAAAACAACAGTGAGAGACCTATCCCCGGCCCAAAGGCGCAGGGAAACGATCTTCTCGTTCACTGGGGAAAACTGTAACACATGGCGGCTGAGCTGAGGAGGTATAAGCAAGCCCACACCAGCTCGCTACCTCTCACCGCAGGCAACTCCAGAGTGGAAGAGAGTCCAACCTCTCTCAGGGAGTTGGGTTCCAGAGCCCAGGCTGTGCGTAGAGGTGAGCCCGACTATCTCTAGCCGGTACCGCTAGGCTCCAGGGTGGGGCCCCGGTAACGCCATTCTGGGCGACGTGAACGTCCTTGTTATTCTACTTATCATCGAGGGCGCTGGAACCGCTCTTAGTCTGACCCGTCACCTAGGATCTGTTTGCCTTGGGAGACCCTACCAGGGACATTAAGCCCCAGACAACATAGCTCCTAGGATCATTCGGGTACTCAAACCCCTCCACCATGATAAGATGGCGGTTCAGTGGAGGAGTTCCAAAAATAATTTAATAAAAAAAAAAAATCACAAGGAAATTACCTTTTTTACTAACTTCTAGATGTGACAGAACTACCATAATACAACACAGAACCAACATTTGGTTGCAAGAAAGTGAAAACTAGTGGAGATATTAATTTCTGAAAATGACTTCCTGTTATTAATTTGATAACTGTGAACATTCATCAGTGCCTGTTTAACTACAGGTTCCTGCAGGTCCCATGAATTTAATAGAGGTTTGTATGTATTTCAAGACAGTCCCTGACGTGAACTGGGAGAAGTTCTGGATTTTGGGTGAGTTGGTGTTGAATGACCCAGTCTGACTCTTAACACTGCTGTTCTTCTGCAGGGTCCGGTCAGATCTGGCTGGATGACCTGGAATGCACAGGATCAGAGTGGAGCATCTTCAACTGCCCTAATTCTGGAGTCGGTACCCACAACTGTGGACATGATGAGGACGCCGGAGTGGAGTGTGTCTAGAATGGCACCAACAAAGAAGAACGGTGTCTGAGCTGTTGATGGGTTGACTGGCAGGCTCAGTCTCACGGGGGAAATAAGTCACAGAGCTGCACTGCTGCTAATGATGTTCACAGCTGGTTCTTATTACATATTCATAAAACACAGCATTTTAAATGCATTCAGCCCAGTTTCACTTTGTAACCAAACACATTAGCTTCAATGAATGTAGACAAAATATCCTGCAAATAAAACTTTGTGGAATGAAACTCCTCCAACATCACTGCTCTACTCTGTTAGTCAGTAATATGAAGCTGTCAGCCTACAATCATTGTCCATCTCTCCGTCCTCATCAATCCTCCCCTGCTGCTCGTCAGTGTCACGTTCACTGTCACCTTCAGTCCACTGCAGTGTCACCACAGAAGACTCTGCAGAGGTCAGCGAAGATGAAGAGGTCACGTTCAAGGACAGGAGTCGTGATGAGGGATGATTTCTGACACAGCTGGCTCAGGCACTTTTTCCCTGATGCCTCAGGGAACAAACTGTAGATACACATGTCGAGCTCACATCAGATGGGATCACAGTGACTGAACACTTACATGGGGATTAAGTCAGAGTCATTGTGAAGGTTTGATGTTCTGTGCCACCGTTAGAGAGAGGGAGACACAGAGCGGGACGTCCAGCATTTCAGCTGCAGCCTGCGGTGATATTATCTGAATGTCAGACATCAAACCACAGATATGTTGAAACTACGTTTCTTCAGGTTCAGTTTTCAGTGATGTGTTGAGACGACGCTGTGCTGATGCTCCTGATTGGTTCAGCTGCAAAAACTACTTGGTTATGGTTAGAAAACAATCCTGTTCTGACCCAAAATATCTGATTCTGTCACCATAAACACAACCAAAATGATTCCTGACATCTAGATAAAAATATTCAGTGGTGTCACGCTAACAAATGTAAATTTCTGCCTTGGTCAGTGGTCTCTGAAATATGAGGCGTCCTGTAGCCTTTAGTGGCATCTAAACACTGCACAACTCTTGTTCTCCTCTAATAATCCCAACAAATCTGTTATTATCTATGGTGTTTTTCTTTTGTGTGACCAAACAGGTGAGAAATATAAATATCAAAATTTATAAAGAGGCAGAAACAGAATCAGCTTCAGTGGCCAAGTTTGTGTCCACAAACAAGATATGTGAAGAGAAAATTAAGAACTGAGTCAAACTGAATGTTTCAGGAATACTTCATGTTCACGAAATTTAGAATTAGAAATTAGCAAAGTAGAAAAAGGGAAAATAAAACAGATTATTTGTGTCTGCGTGAGGAAACCCTCTGAACATCTTATATCACTTTCATCATCTCAGTGTTTCCTGTCTGACGGCCCAGCGCTGCAGAGAGAAACTGATCCCACAGCGACACCTGGTGGTCAGACAGAGAATCACCTGCACTGCTGATAGGCTGAAGACAGAGCAGCGTCACACACTGGTTTATTATCAGTGACTTTATTTCTCAGGTGGAGTCAGAGTGGATCAGAACATGAGACACAGGGAACATTTCCATGTTTAAAACCATCTAACAGACGATCAGAGAGGAAACACACTGTGAAGCTTCTGGATGATGATCTGATCCAGTCACGTTATTTGGTACCTGCTATCTTTTTATTTCAGTTGAATGTCAGAATCCCTGACTGATGGCAGCAGGCTCAGATCACCTGTTGTGCAGGTGAGACATCTTTCTGTGATGCTGGTACCAGTCCCACGTAGACTCACTCTTATGGAATTTCTCCTTTTGGACCTGGTTCTCCTTTCTCACCTGCGAGGGAACAACAGTCAAATACATCAGACCAAACCGACAGTTTACACACAGTGAGGAGGAAAAACAGCACATACAAAGACAAAATTCTAACTTTTTATGTCAAATCTCATTGGCTACATTATGTGTCAATCATCTAGAAGCTGGTGTGTAAGTGGCTCAGGAGAGAGGGGCGGGAACAAGGAGCAGCTGTTCCATCTGTGAAATCACATGTTGGCTCCTAACTGGTCAACTGAAGTGTCAGTCAGCAGGTCAGCAGCCATCTTAGCTAACTCTGCAGTTTGACAGTGTTTTGTTCTCAGATAGTGGAGATTTTGATTAAAAAGTGTAAAAACGAAAAAAAAAAAAAAAAAGCATCTATTTTGTCGCCATCTATTCGTGAAATATTTGAGTTTTGGACTGAAGAACACTGATCTACTGAACAGCCGATGTTGGATTTTCATTCTCTAGTGAAACATCCAGATGAATTATTGATGAGTTGCCAACAGTTAGTTCACACTGGGTCAAAGACAGAATCAGACTGGGCCAGGCGTGTTTTCTCCACCTCTCTTAAGCCTTCATGAGAGGACGCTGTCACGCTCTGATTGGCTGTGAGGAGAACGACCCAAAGTGTCTTCTCACCTGAGCGGCAGGTGTTAAGAATCTACTGCAACCAGGCCAGATCCAGACAGACTCTGATATTTAGCTCAATACAAAGACAACAAAGACCAGATGTTGGGACTTTTTTTACCTTGAATACACAAAGTTTATCACAGATACATTTCACTGTCAGCTGTTGATGTTTTCTGTAACTTAGGTGCTCTGAACGGTTCATCACATGTGGAAGAAACACGATTCTGATTCAAGTTACTGTGACTCGAACACAGACTCACCTCGATCTCCTTTGGGACCAGGAGGTCCTGGTGATGCTCCTGGTGACAAGACAACAAAATCATTCCTGATTAAAAGACACCAGTGAATTATGACAGTATTGACAATTATGAATTATGCCTCGCTGCAGCCTGAAGTCTATTCAGACGTACCAACAGGAACAAGAAACGATACTTTAGTTAATATTAAGTTTATTCCATCAGATAAACCACAGTTTAGGGTTATTATCACTCATATTTATATGTATTGTCTGGTGATGATCTCCAGTGACTGTGGTTTTTATTACAGCAGTTAAGTTGTTCATGTCCGGCTGAAATCAAAAATCTACTGCAATTCATTTTAACTTAGTAACCAGCGATGGACGGGACACTGTTATCTGTGTCTCTGATCAGCAGTTTCAATATTTGTTTCCGATTAGAAACCTTCACAGGACGTCTTGGATCGATGTTTTGGGCGTCTTGCAATCGATCTCTTCAGTGGTTTAGGTTTTGAGGATGTATCTGTTGATATCTCGTTGTTATTTGTGCTGAATGCACATTTTCTATTTCATCTCATTTTTAATTTTTATACAAAATTTCTCCAAAATATTTGTCAGTGTGCCCAAAACCAGAATTGTATCACTGACAGTTATGAAACATATGTTCACTTGACAGATGTGACACAGTGTGCAGCTGACCTGGAGGACCCGGAGGACCATCACCTCCTGTTTCTCCTTTTGCTCCTTTTGCTCCTGAAAGCCCAGGAAATCCAGTAGGTCCTGGAATTAAATAAATCAACAGAAATCCATTTAGTATCTCACACAGGAGGAAGCATTTATGTTGGGAGCATGTAAGATTTACAGTTACCCCGGGGGCCGATGATCCCCACATCTCCTTTGTATCCTGCAGTCAACACACAGGGACACGAGTCAGAGGTCACAGATCATCACAACTTAATCTCTGAAACTGCAGTCAGGTGAGAAATAAGTGCTGTTTATTTCAGTGTCAGCAGCTCTTCAGAAGAGCCACGTCTGTTCAACGGTGAAGAAACTCCTTAATGTAAGAAATCAACAAACTCTTCAGTCGATATTCGGACCCTCACCTCGGTCTCCTGGGTCTCCTTTCTCTCCCTTTGCACCCGGTCTCTGATCTCCTGCAGTCACACAAACACAATCAGGGATTCAGTCACAGTTTATTCTATATTTCATAACTGTGAGCTGTGCAGATCGTCTCGTTCATCAGGTGGAACGGCAGCCTGTCAGCAGATTCACTGAAGATAATCAGAAGTTAAAGCAGGAAGAGAAACTTAATGATTTCATAATGGGAATTTACATTTTTCCATCCAGGAACTGAAGAATAACAATATTTGGTATCACCGTGAGTCAGTGAGTGAGTCACAGAGGAACATGTCCTCAGGACGTCTCGCCTGAACACCATTATTCTTCCACCACATTTATTTGATAACTGAGGATTACATGCTACATCAGAGGAAAGGTCATATATTTTTCAAATTATTTAATTGATTAACAATTTAAAAAAATGAACAGTGACTCAGAGAGAAACACAATGATGATTACAGGATGAGGTCATCATCCAGGGTGATAACTGGTCGACCAGTATAGATTCAGTTTACAGGTAAATATGGAGAGAATTGACTTTTATGTTTCTTCAGCTACACCTGAAGCTCCTGCATTGCTCACCTGGGTCTCCTTTCATTCCCATGCTTCCTCTTGGTCCTGGAGGGCCAGCAACACCTGGGTAGAAGAACAGAAGAGTCCAAGTGCTGATGAGTGAAAACTCTCCGACACCAGTAAACGTCATTCAAAGCCTTATTTTAGTCAAACTCAGTGAGCTGGAGGGTCGACCTGTAGAACAGATCTGCCTCAGACTCTAATGTGTCGGCTTCAGTGAAAGTCCAGCTCTGATAGAGATCTCATAGAGGAAATGTCAGTGCTCTGACTAAGTTGGGAGGCTCTGTGAAATAATGTCTGCAGCTCATCCATCAGCCGGTTTTCATCATGCGGCCGTTTGACAACAGATGACAGGTCATCATCACCGGACCTGCAGCTGAAAGCTAATGCCTCCTGCTGCACACACATGCACCTCTGCTAAATCTGCCCTGATCAGATTCACTTCTTACACTTTATTGTTTTCACACAGCAGGGTGACAGATTTCACTCGCATTCAGACATTTTGACAGAAATTAAACTCGTCGTGCACGAGGAACACGTTGGTTTGGTCTTCTGACTTTATCTCGAGTGCTTCAGGTCGACTCACCTTTCGTGCCTTTCTCTCCTGGATCACCTTTGGATCCTGGAAATCCATCTCTACCTGGAAGTCCAGGAATTCCTGAAGACATACATGCAAAAAAAAACCCCTCTGCTCTCAAAGTGTTTCCAGGTTTCTTTCCAGGTTTCCATCAGGAACAAACTCTGACCAAACGTAATAAAAAAACGAGACCTGTTTTGTTGACGATGTTGGTCAGTTTGTCCTGTATGTTGTGGGTGCTGATGTTGAGCAGCATCAGCTCCGATATCAGTTGGTGCAGCTGACCCTGCTCTCCACACATGCTCTGGACCTGTTGTCATGGTAACCAACAGAAACATGACTGGGATGTTAAAGACATTCTGTAAAACATGGCTGCTGTGATATTACAGGAGAAACTTCACTACAGAGCACATATCAGCCTCAGCAATGTGATGCTGGCAGGTTAGCTACAGAGACGTCAGCAAACCAGTGACTGTCTTATTCTTATAATGAAGAAAAAGACCAGAACACACTGAAACAACTGAGTTACTGTGACTGTCAGTCAGTCAGGCTGTTGGCTGTATTTCCACATCGTACAAGTGGCGTAATCTTTTCTCGCAGCCTGTAGCAAATTGAGTCACCTGTCGTATTAAATGTTCTAAGTGAATAAACGTGACCTGACTTGTGGTTGGTGAAGCTCTGGTGCAACTGGAATGATTTCAAAACCAGATCTGTCTTCACTTTTGCAGCTTTCATCAAAGACAAACTGTCGGCTTGCATCAGATTTTCTAACGTACTTTCTTTCTTTCAACAACAACTCATCATTCAGCTCACATTTGAAGGAAACTGTTTAAGTTGTTAAGTTTGGTCTCTGGTTTTGTTTCTCGAAGAGAACTTTAAAATGTCCTGTTGAGTTAAAACATGCAGATGTTTAATACAAACATGAGGAGGACCTGGCTGTGCAGCACCCACAGCTGGCTCCACAGGGTCTTGGTCTCCCGACTGTTGTTGTAGACGAGAGTTTGTAGGGCTTCATCCGCCTTCTGCCCTCCACCCTGACAAATGTCACTGCACGTCAGCTTCTGCGACCTGATGTTAGACAGTTGACACTCCAACGTGACGACTGGGACAGGCAGGGAAACATAACAAGCCTTTTATTCACTTCTAACAGAAAACATGATGAGAGATAAACTGGATTCTCTTCAGTAAAATAACACGTTTACCTTTGGAGATGAGAAATATGATGATGGCGGAGAGCAGGGCGAGGTAAGCGACCAGGACATAACAGCTCCACGGTCTGCGAGGCTTCGCGGGCCTTGGATCTGAAACAGTTGAAGCAGCAGGCTGTGATCCGTCTCCTGCAGCAGACTGGTTCCTCCGGCTGATACAAACACTATGATACATTTGCAAAGCTGCGAGTGAACATGTCAGCTGTCCATCAGGATGAGACAACCTGGTTCTTTGTGTCTGCAGGACAGTCAAGAAAGTGACACCAGAGCAAACAGTGTGTGACTGACAGGTGAAGTACTGTCCTGTCTGAAAGGTTCAGAGGTGGACGAGAGATGAAATGAGCACTGAAGAGTTCAGTGACGAGGTTTAGATGTTTGTATTAGTTCATCAATCAGTTGTACAGTCGTAGAATCAACACCAGTAGCAGCTTTAGTGGGAATATTAGAATTGTCATCAGCTGCGTTTTCTTTTCTACCATCTCAAAGAGAAGCAGCTGGTCTGCAGTCAGTCTGCTCTGAAACTCACCGTCAGTCTGGAAGATGTGGAGGTCGCTCCTGCCGCATGACATGTTCTGTTCTGGGGATTGTTGATCGTCTGCTGAAGTCTCCATCCAGTCCAGAGTCACCTCCACCTCCTACTGCAGCACCTCTTATACCACACAGAGCAGGATGTTGGGAAAATATGATTCACTCCAGATTGCGTCATGATATTCCCACGAAAAGTGCTGAATCAGCAGAAGAAACAACAACTGGTTCAATCACATCAGGTTGTTCAATTTCAGCCACAACATGCCCGCACAGAGCCGCCCGTTAACAGAACGAGGAACTCAGAGCTCTGACCACAGAATCAAGGAGGCCTTGCATAACAGACATTTACAAGTTGGGTGCTGTCATATAAACTGTGAAGCTGAACGACTGGTGAAATTATTATATCAGGATTTTATGTTGTTGCTTCATCGTCAAGTCCAGCAGATGAACTCATGCTGACAGACTTCACAGTGTTCAGTCAGACAGAAGTGGGTGAGGTTGTGTCACTCACACACACACACACACACACACACACACACACACACACACACACACACACACACACACAGTTCCCCGTCTTAGCTACATGCATCTGCTTTAATAACCTGCCAGCACTCCTCTGTACCTCCTGGTAGCAGAGAGACTGAACAGTTGATAACATGTACAAGAGGTGATTAGAAGATGCAGTCTCTCCTGTTGCTCCTCTGCATCTCGCTGCAGAGAGAGTGTGAAGCTGAAGCTCGGTGACCTGAAGCACTCGGGGTGGATGAGGTTCGTCACAGTGCAGGAGAAACTTTATAAAGGGTTCACAAAAGATCCGTGCAGGCTGTGAGGACAGAAGACAGCTGATGTCTGAAGCCTTGTTGAATGTTGAACCTTCTGATCGTCACTCAGCTTGACAGTAACACGTTCAAAACATCCCTCAGTCAGGAAGAACGAAGGACAACAACGAAGTCTCAGCAGAGTCTCTGGCACAGTTCAAACCCAGAATCAGGACAAAAGGCAAACAGAGAGTGGAATCAACAAAATGTAACTTTAGATAAACGTGCTGGAGCTGGAGACAGCAGCTGGCAGAGCAACACAAAATAACTAAAAGAGGCTGGAAAAGTTCAGGTAAAGACGAGTCCAACAGTCAGTGATCCAAACAGAAGTTCTCCACCGAGAGAGAAAACTAGAAGACAAGCAGGGATGTAAACACTGTAAACATCAGCGGACTGAGGAGGAGGAGACAGCACCAAGACAGAGGAGTCCGAAGTGGGAGGACCAGGAGGACCAGAGAACTCAGCCTGAAGGCAAAGGGACCGGACAGAGGGGGAGGAAGGAAATCTACGCAGGAGACGGCGACAGGACGGCAGGACCAAAGACCAGGACTGCAGCAGGGGCTCAGTGACAAGCCAGCTGGGCGGCACCGGCAGGGACAGACGACTGAGGACCAGGACCAGGGTCAGGACCAGGGTCAGGACCAGGAGGGAACAGGGACTACTGACCAGGACCAGGACCAGGACCAGGACCAGGGTCAGGACCAGGACCAGGACCAGGACCAGGACCAGGACCAGGACCAGGAGGGAACAGGGACTACTGACCAGGACCAGGACCAAGGACCAGGACTGCAGCAGGGGCTCAGTGACAAGCCAGCTGGGCGGCACCGGCAGGGACGGACGACTGAGGACCAGGGTCAGGACCAGGGTCAGGACCAGGAGGGAACAGGGACTACTGACCAGGACCAGGACCAGGACCAGGGTCAGGACCAGGACCAGGACCAGGACCAGGAGGGAACAGGGACTACTGACCAGGGTCAGGACCAGGACCAGGACCAGGAGGGAATAGGGACTACTGACCAGGACCAGGACCAGGACCAGGACCAGGGTCAGGACCAGGACCAGGAGGGAACAGGGACTACTGACCAGGACCAGGACCAGGGTCAGGACCAGGACCAGGACCAGGTCCAGGAGGGAACAGGGACTACTGACCAGGACCAGGACCAGGTCCAGGAGGGAACAGGGACTACTGACCAGGACCAGGACCAGGACCAGGACCAGGACCAGGGTCAGGACCAGGACCAGGACCAGGAATCAGGACCAGGTCCAGGAGGGAACAGGGACTACTGACCAGGACCAGGACCAGGACCAGGACCAGGACCAGGGTCAGGACCAGGTCCAGGAGGGAACAGGGACTACTGACCAGGACCAGGACCAGGTCCAGGAGGGAACAGGGACTACTGACCAGGACCAGGACCAGGACCAGGACCAGGAATCAGGACCAGGAAGAGAGGTAGCATCGATCATCACTACAGTCCCTCCACACTCAGGGAGCAGCTTCATCTTGTCCCCTCTGGGTGGCGCCACAGAGCCCAGTACAGCACAACAACCAGACCCCAGAACAGGACCGGGTTCGTCATCTGGTCCAAACTGTTATGTTGTTGATTATTCTCATTAAGGATTGTTTTGTGTGTGTGTGTACTTGTTTAAAGTCCTGTAAACCTTTACAGCCAGATAATGAAGACTTTCTGAAGCGTTATATTGATTTGTTTGATCAGCTAAATGTTTATTGATGATGATCATGTTATTGGTTATTATAAAGTGACATCACACCGTCTGAAGCTGGTGTTTCCTCTCTGATCGTCTGTTAGATGGTTTTAAACATGGAAATGTTCCCTGTGTCTCATGTTCTGATCCACTCTGACTCCACCTGAGAAATAAAGTCGCTGATAATAAACCAGTGTGTGACGCTGCTCTGTCTTCAGCCTATCAGCAGTGCAGGTGATTCTCTGTCTGACCACCAGGTGTCGCTGTGGGATCAGTTTCTCTCTGCAGCGCTGGGCCGTCAGACAGGAAACACTGAGATGATGAAAGTGATTTAAGTTGTTCAGAGTTTCTCTCTGTCACATTTCCTCCCGCTGACACAGTTAATCTGTTTTATTTTCCTTCTGCTTTTTTCTACTTTGCCATTTTATAATTCTGAATCGACGCTGTGAAATATTCCTGAAACATTCAGCTTGACTCAGTTTTGACTTTTCTCTTCACAGTTTCTGTGTATTTGTTGTTTCATGACTGCTGCAGCAGCCAGAAGCTGCAGAAAGCTCGTCTCCTCTTCTGCTGTCAGTTCACACGACAGACACTGATCACAGGTCAGTTGTTACATCCAGCTGATTCTGACGTCATGTTTGTTCCTCTTTATAAAGTCATCTGCTCATTTCATCACCGCTTCAGTCTCTTCAGTCTCTAACACAAAACACAAAGCTGCAGTCAGCGTTTACATCTCACACAATCTAAAAACAAACAAAAAAATTCACCTTCTGATGGAAAAACTGATTACTTATTATAATTATTATTATTATTATTATTATTATTATTATTATTATTATTATTATTATTATTGTTGTTGTTGTTGTTGTTGTTGTTGTTATATTATTGATCATATAAAGACCCAGACCTGTAAATGTTCAGTCACTGCTGGAACATTTACAGGTTTGTTTGTTTTTTTTTCTTCTAAATAATTAAATTATTGTTTTAAAATGTGGAATCAAAAATGTAAAATCCGATTTTTTTGTCTTCTCACTTAAAATAAAATCCCATAATGCACCTGTCCTCACATATAAATATCTCCTTGGTTTTAGCTGAAACGAAACAGCAACGAGGAAACTGAGCAGGCTCGTCTGTTTTTATTTTATTGTATTTATTGATATTTGTATTGATGTTGTGTTTAAATGTGTTGCTGAGTTTCTTCTTCTCTTCCTGCAGTCTCACTTTTATTTCTCTCCTCAGTGACTGAAGATCAGAATCAGCAGCGGGGCAGCGGATCCTCCATGAGATGTTCACCCAGAAACAGCCTCTTATCTGTGTGTGTGTGTGTGTGTGTGTGTGTGTGTGTGTGTGTGTGTGTGTGTGTGTGTGTGTGTGTGTGTGTGTGTGTGTGTGTGTGTGTGTGTGTGTGTGTGTGTGTGTGTGTACGTAGGAAAACGTTATTATAGGTGGAACCAGCGGGAGGAACGTCTGGCGCTTTGCTGATATCTGGATCTTTTACTGTACGATTCATATAATCTGTATGATTGTTGTTCTCACTGCATGTTGACGATCAGCTGAGTGATTTACAACAAATTAATTGTGGAGAATAATAACTGATTGAATCCAGCCCTCTGTGGACAGACGCGTGTCCGTGCGTAAAATGCGCGTAAATAATCTAAAACACATTTACACACATTTCTCCAGCGGTTCTCTCTGTCTTCTTTTTTTTTTTGTTTTTTTTTTTGTTTATACCTTTTGTTGGTGCTTTTTTATGTTTTATATGCTCTGCAGAAACATTTAACATTCTATATTCTTCACATTTCACGTTTCACTTCACAGGTCTTGTTGTCTTTCTGTGTCCGCAGCCACATTCCATGTTTGTGAACACACACTTGGTCAATGAAGCTGATTCTTCACAAATCTTTATATTTGTTTTTCTCACCGGTTTGGTCGCACAAAAGATAAAACAGCAACATATTTGTTGGGATTATTAAAGGAGAACAAGTCATGTGCAGTAGTATGTGTAGATGCCACTACATGCTGCAGTTCCCTGCAGGATTCTTACAACAGTCCGCTGTTAGAGAAAACATGCGCATAAAATAAACAAAACCAAATAAAAATTCTGCTAAAACGTCTTTTAAAATAAATCGAAGTTATTGCAGGAACATTACAGTGTGACTGAAGATCGTGTTTGTTGGGACTGAGTTTGTCTCCACGTGTTGTCCGGTCCTGCAGTCAGAGGCCTCACATTAAAAAAAAACAAAAGCTTTAATAAGATCAGAGCAATTAAGTTGTTCCTCTCTGTGTATTTCAGCCTTTTCTGCCTTGAAGACGCGCCTCAGCCTGTCTGTCTCCTCTGCTGCGTTTATTATTTCGCTGCGTGGCGTGATGAAGTGTTCGGCGCGCTGACGCTGACAGAAGCTTTGAGCCGCTTTTCTCTCCGCAGCCAGGTGATGAACGTCCGGCTGATCAGGCGGAATATGGAGTAATTAAAACCTATAAATTATCCGCCGGCAGCTCCTCGTGTTCTCCCTCACCGAGAGATAAGAGCGCGCGGCCTGGAGGAGAATACTGGCTGACAAAAGGAGGAGGAGGAGGAGGAGGAGGAGGGGGGTGCATGAAGATGTAGGAGGTGTAGAGTTTAGTTTGGATAAAAATGTAAGAATAGTGTCTCCATCATCAAAAACGCTCTGAGTTACACATAGAAGCAGAACTGTGGGAGATGGTTCGGGTCCAATTCTGCGCGTAAATGTTGTTGTTTTACGCACCCGGTCCACCTTAGAGTGAACTACCTGCAGAGGAGCCGCTGAATTCATCCAGCATCAGCCGAGAGGAAGGTGCGTGTGTGTGTGTGTGTGTGTGTGTGTGTGTGTGTGTGTGTGTGTGTGTGTGTGTGTGTGTGTGTGTGAGTCTCTCTCAGCTGTATAAGATGTAACAGATACACCGTCTCGGAGCAGTGATAATCTCTTGTTTGGTTTCTGTGTGAAGCCTGCTCGCTGCTCCACAGCTCCCCTTTTGGCTCTGAGACGCCCGACATTATTGGACATCGTCACCCCATGTCCAAAAGTGTCCCGGCCGGTGATTGGCCCGCTGCGCTTTGGCTGTTATTCATGCGCCTCCGGTTGGCGTGTGTGTGTGTGTGTGTGTGTGTGTGTGTGTGTGTGTGTGTGTGTGTGTGTGTGTGTGTGTGCTTGTGTGTGCGCGCGCGCATGGTAACGTGATGTGAGGACTTTGTGAAGATCCGACTGTCATACAGCGGTGAAAAGCTCTGAGTGTGTGAGGGCGCAGCAGCCAGTCTCAGAGTCGCTCACCGACCATGACGCGCCGGAGCGCCTTTACGCAGGCAGGATGTCCACAGTGTGCGAATAATTCCAGCGTCCAGCAGCACTCCGGAGAGAAAATAACTATGTTTTAGTGCTTCCTCTGCTCATATTGTGGATACAAAGGCAGGCCCGCAGAGTGGAAGTGGATCGAGAGAACAGACTCGTTCTTCAGAGCAGCAGCGATGGAGGAGCAGCGGGATCTGAACAGCACGGATAGCAGCGAGGGAGAGAGCGTGTCCCCGTCCCCCAGCCTGCCCTCGCCGCCCATACTGCCTCTGCAGGTGGCCCAGCAGGCCCACCGAACCACCAACTTTTTCATCGACAACATCCTGCGGCCGGACTTCGGCTGTAAGAAGGAGCACGGCCTGGGCCCGCGGGAGAGGGCGCACACCTCCGGCCGGGAACGCGTCCATCCGGCGGTCAGCAGGCCGAGCCTCCCCGGGACGCCGTGCCAGGACTCCAACTGCAGCACCGACAGCTCCTCGTCCTCCGCCTCCTCCGCCTCTTTGACGAGTCCCAAAAAGAGCAGCGGCGGCGGCGGAGGAGGAGCCGCGGCGGCCGCTGGCTCCACCGGAGGCAGCGGCGTCAAAGCCGAGGAGAGGACAGGCGGCGTGGCCGCGGAGAACAACTCGTCCTCGCTGGTGGTGCTGAACGGCTCCGGCGCGGCAACACCGGAGAGCCAGCCGCTGCTGTGGCCGGCCTGGGTGTACTGCACCCGGTACTCGGACCGGCCCTCATCTGGTAAGGCAAAAGTTTCATGAAGAAGCGCGAGGCTCGTTTATTATCGCGCTTTATTTGAATTCTGTTTTATTGTTTATTTATTTATTTATTTATTTCTGAACAAAAGAAAATAAAACACGTCAGATGTTTATTTTTCATGGAACAAATTTAATTAAACTAATTAACATTTATTGTAAAAAAAAAATAAAGATAGAAATTAGTTTTTTTTTTATTAATAAAATAATATTTGACGAGTTTTAATTTTTTTATACAATAAATTCAAAAATGAAAACAAGATTTAAAATTCCACCTGAATCATTTTATTCAACACATGAACTAATATTGTAAACTAATACAACAGTTTGTGTTTTCAGCTCAGTGTATTTAACTTTATTTAGATTTTCTGTGTTTTAATTTGAAACGTTTTAAATCAAATGAAATCAGAATCATCAGGTGAACATCTCACGCGCTGAGAAACAAAGGTCACGTGTTTTGTTCTTTAACATTTATTTACATTTCTCCACCAGCACGAACTCAACAAAACATCAACATTAAATGTTTTTATTTTATTCATTTTATTTTTCTTTATCAAAAACATTTTTTATATAAATGTGCAGAATAAACCAACATGTTTCTGTTCTTCTGAAACCTTTTTTACCAACAAAATAAATGAATATTTAACAGAATTAAATCAGAATATTGTAGATGTGATGTTTGTTTTATGAGCTGCGGACACAGAAAACACGCGAAGCGGGAAGATTTTAATTTGATATAAAAACAAAGATGAATAATGTGAGATTGATCATATTTCCATGATCAGACTGATCATCGAGACATTATTCACCTTTAACCCTTCTTTCATTTACTCCTCTTCTCTCCTCTCTTCTCCTCCATGAGACATTTTGAATCCATCAGCCGCCTCTAACTCTCTGATCATTCACATCCTTCGTGCGTAAAACACATAAAAACGAGAAGATTTCCCCTGATTGAATCCTTATGACGTCATCGATTATTGCTGAGTTCCTGCGGTTAATTTCAGAAGTTCAGATTTTATCTTTTGTTCAGCAGTTTCAATCAGAAAGTTAAATGTTGCTCCAAGGATGAATAAATCTGAAACCAGAGACTAAAAAATCTCCTCAGAGTTCAATGAGAAAAGAACAGAAACACGTTTTAGTTTTAAAGCAACATGAAGTCAAACATCTGCACACACACACACACACACACACACACACACACACACACACACACACACACACACACGGTGTCGGTGCTCAGTCTAATTTATGGATCTTTAACTTTTAATCTTTCACTTTCGTTTCTTTTATTAATTACCAAATGTTCAACACCGCGCGCGTGTGTGTGTGTGTGTGTGTTGATCCGTGCGTCACTGATCAGAATCCGACCATAGACACATTTTATAAACAGCGATGATTACTGTAAACACACACACACACACACACACACACACACACACACACACACACACACACACACACACACACACACGGTGTTCTTTTAGGATCATTACGGTAAAAATGAAAACCCTCATTAATAATTAATAACGTTAAATATTATCAAACATTATTCAGCCTCAGTGATGTTAGTTGTGTGACTTTATAAACCTTTTTAATCATTAATAAGGTTTAAAAAAATCAAAAGATCGTTTATCACTGAACAAAACTATATTTATTAAACATCTGCTGCAGATTTATTATTAATATAAGTCTAAATAAATGTATGTTATCAACTGTATTATTGTTAGCAGTGAAAGTGAAGTTAATTAACAGCACATTTACATTACATTGTAATTTACATTACAAATGTTTATTAATATTATTATTAAATATTCTTATTCCTATTCTTCTTCTTCTTATTATTATTATTATTATAAAGTTAGTCACCAGGATGTTTTATTTCATGCTGAAGGGAAAAAAAACTAGAACTGTAAGTAGGTTATTATTAGTAGTATTTTAAAAGTGATTGTTACAATGTCTATAATAATAATAATAATAATAATAATAATAATAATAATAATAATGTGTGTGCGCGCGCGTGTGTGTGTGTGTGTGTTTATCGTCATGTTCCGTCACCGCGTGTTTTCGCTGTGAGTGGTTCCGGTTCTGGTGTGTTCTGTATTTCTCCGCTCGGCTGCGCGCGGATCGGAACCTGTTCTCCGGTCGTTGGCTTTATGAAACCTGTGTGTGTGTGCGTGTGTGCGTGTGTGTGTGTGTGCGTGTGTGTGTGTGTGTGTGTGTGTGGGTTCGGTTCGACCCGCCGCTCTCTGTGCGCCGAATATTCATTTTCCCGCTCTCTGTTTCCGTCCTACTGCAGGCCCAAGGACACGGAAACTGAAAAAGTCCAAAAGCGGGAAGGAGGACAAGCGGCCGCGCACCGCCTTCACGGCCGAGCAGCTGCAGAGACTGAAGACGGAGTTCCAGGTGAACCGCTACATCACGGAGCAGCGGCGCCAGTCTCTGGCCCAGGAGCTCAACCTGAACGAGTCCCAGATCAAGATCTGGTTCCAGAACAAGCGGGCCAAGATCAAAAAGGCCAGCGGCTTCAAGAACGGGCTGGCGCTGCAGCTGATGGCGCAGGGACTGTACAACCATTCCACCACCACCATCCAGGAGGACAAGGAGGACAGCGACTGAGACACACACACACACACACACACACACACACACACACACACACACACACACCGTGTACATTGTAAATAGATATGATCTAATTTAATGACGAGGAGGAGGGAGCCTCTTCTTCACCTCCTCCTCCTCCTCCTCCTCACTGCAGAACAGACTGCCGCTCCTGACGGACCTGCCACCGCAACAAAACCAAAGATTTTATCGGAAACAGAGCCTGGACCCGGACAGACAGACAGACAGAACCACAGCTTCTCCTTTAGACCCGTGCTGTCTCCTCCTCTTCCTCCTCTTCCTCCTCCGCCGGCTGCTGTCTCAGCTCCGGTTCTGACCCCACAAACACCGCGAGATCAGCCCGCGGCCTCGTTCTTAGACTCGTGTTGTGTTCTGGACCGACTGAGCTGAGCTGTGATAATCCTACTGAACACTGCACCCGAAACAGAACCGCATCGCTCAGGACCATTACAGGAATATTTAACACAGAATTATTTACATTTCTACAGTTGAAATTCAGGATGTTTTGGTGCAAAAATATTAATATTTGGTGATTTTCTGACCAAAAGAATAAACGAATAATAAACGATTCTGCGTGTTAGCAGCAGAATCTCGCTCCTGTCGGCGAACAGAAGGTCTGGAACATAAACGGAGACCATAAACAAACATTAAAAAATAATTAATATAATATTTAAGAGAGAGAAAAGTGACGTGTGTGCGCGCGCAGGCCTCAGCGACACACCTGATCCACGTGACCATATTCCTGTAATCTCCTGTTTGATTCCACATTTATCATTTATTTCTCACGTCCTCCACTTCTACAGTTTGTATATTATCTTTAGGATTATGACAGTTCATCCACACACACACACACACACACACACACACACACACACACACACACACACACACCTCACTGTAAAGACTCCAGACAGCTGATATATGTGGAGAGTTTGGCGCCGCGTCCGTGCGTCATTTCCTCTGCTGTTTATTTTGTCCAGCATCAGACTATCTGACGTGTGTGTGTGTGTGTGTGTGTGTGTGTGTGTGTGTGTGTGTGTGTGCTCCTCACCGGAAGAAGAAGAGCTCGGAGGTGTGTGTGGGGGAGGTGGGGGAGGAGGTATATATTCTGTACATTTTAACCATGTTTCCAAATAAACACTTTTTTATTGGAAAAAGAGAAAAAAAAACAGCTGGTGAGGAAACACTCTGACCCGTTTGTTCTGCCGGCTGACACCGAATATTCAATTAATAAATGGAGGTGTGTGTGTGTGTGTGTGTGTGTGTGTGTGTGTGTGTGTGTGTGTGTGTGTGTGTGGAGAGGAGGGGGGTCGCAGCTCATTGGTTCAAGTGAGTGGGGACAACTGGATCCATATTCATAGGTGTTTGGAGAAGGAGGAGAATTTACGCGCCGCTATCAGCTGTTCAAAGCGTTGCAGAGCATGAAATTGCCTCTTCGTCTCTGTGTTCACTCATTTCATCAGGCAGCCGAACAAAAATACAGAAATACAGGAGTGTGTGTGCGCGCGCGTGTGCGTGCGTGCGCCCGCGCGTCCCCGCAAATACACAAAGAAACGACGGAGAGAAAAATGGATGTAATGGATTTAAAGTCCTCTGAGATAAATGTTCCTACAGAACCTGAGCGGAGACAAACAGAACACGTCACAACGAGCAGAATTCATTCATTTCTATTATTTTTTATTTATCTGTCTATTTATTTATTTCTTACACATTTAGTTTTCAGCTGAGAGCAAACAGAATAATCAGGTCAGCGGATCACAGCCTTCTGATGGATTTTGTTGAATTATTTTAATGAGATTCTGAGTTCCTGAAGTATGTGCAACAATAACTATATTATATTGCAATAATAATAATAATAATAATAATAATAATGTGACAATGAAATAATCAAAGCTCAGAGAAATAAACACAAACAACAACTGTGATTCCAGCAGCATCGGAGTGAATAAAAACACGACACGCTCTAAATTCAAACTGATCTTTTGTTCAAATTCTAAAAATGTTTTAGTTTTTAGAACATTTGAATGTTAAATTAAAATGATCCATCTTGTGGAATTATTAAAGAAACAAGCTTTTATTTTCAGAGATATAAATAAAACAACACATTTTATTAAATGTTCATTAAATCAGCCTGGTGCCTGGTACCGGTCCACGACCCGCTGGTTGGAACCCCCTGATCTAATCTATCAGAAATCATTTCTATCAATCGATGAATTAATACGACTGAAACTCTCCTGACGAACAATAAGTCAAACTGTCTGTTTGAATAATTCTGGGTTTGTTTTTAAAATAATGGGACAATAAACTTCACAGGAAATATCACAAGACACACCATTATTATGATTATTATTATTGTTATTATTATTATTATTATTATTATTATTATTATTATTATTATTATTATTATATCTTTTTCTTAAATAACAGCAGAACTCCTCGCTGGAGAACTAATGTTTCCTCTGGTGTCAGAACTGAACCTAAAGACCAGACCACAGTCCAGTTCTGCTCCTTTAATTCTCTGCTGCTCGTTTCAATAGAACCTTTTTAACTAAATAATAATATAAAAACAGCATGAACACTGTTATTCATTTTTTAAACACATTCGGATTTTGTTTTTTGTTTTGAGGCCAAACTGAAGCTCATGATGGGCTCACACGGTCCCCCGGCCCCCACACCAAGCCCCCACACCGGGCCCCACACCGGGCCCCACACCGGGCCCCCACACCGGGCCCCACACCGGGCCCCACACCGGGTCCCACACCGGGCCCCACACCGGGCCCCACACCGGGCCCCACACCGGGCCCCACACCGGGCCGCCCTGCTGCAGACACACAGATGCGAGCAGCACCATCAACTTTCAAACCGCAACTCTGATTTACTGCTGCATCCCTTTTTAAACTGCTTAAAAAAACCCTCTCAGATACAAAATATTCTGATATTAATAAGATATTTTTACTATTTGTACAAAAAAAAGAAAAAATACAATATTTTCTATTAAAATTGTGAGTTTAAATTTTTATTTTTTTGCCACATAATGGCACATTTTTGTTCCACACAGTCTCACAAAGAGAGAATCTGTCCAGCAGAACAGAATCACACATTTAAAGGTGCTCAAAAAAAAAGACCAACAAACTCAGAAGTAAGTCTTTAATATATTCCTGTGAGCAGGAATAAAGTCCACAGAGGCAGAAACATCCTGCAAATATAAAATTACACTTGTACATTTCCTCCCAGACAGAGTACAGATAGACACAGTGTGCTTCTCACAGAGCTCCTCCGGTTTTTCTTTTTCCATCTATGGTTGACATGTTTTGCTGCTCTGGTCGTCTCACTGAGCTCAGCGACAGGACGAGGCTTCGGCTCACGTCTCTACTCTCTGAACACATCATTTATTATAAAGTGAGTGAGGGGAGATGAACAGATGTGATCTCAAACTGCCAATAAGGTTAAAAAGATATGTGGAATATTTGTGGAGAAGAAAAAAAAAAAAAAAAAGCCCTCCGGTTACTGTGAGGAGTGAATGAATGATCACTGCAACGTCCTGCAACTGCACACTGAGAGGCTTTATTCATAAAGCCTGAGATAGATAGATAGATAGATAGATAGATAGATAGATAGATAGATAGATAGAAGAGTGCACATGTAAACTGAGAGTGGTGTTTTCAGTCGTCCTCTGTGTGTAATTATTTTGGACCAAATTACTTATCGAGTGAACGTCTTCCTGCTGCTGCTTCCTCCGGCCTGGAGGTCATCTGTCATCCGGAGCTTCATACTTCCCTTATAGGAAGAGTTTGTCTCTCCTATAATCGCTCTGGAGCCTGTCCAAAGAAACTATTCCTCCTCCCCCTCCTCCTTTCTTTTTTTTTTTTTTTTTTACAAGAAAGAAAGAAAGAAAATAGAGGGGGAACAGTAGGCTGAGATCAATTTGTCAAATTCAAAGGTAAATGTTGTGACAGGCCGACTGGAGCTCTGCCTCTACCTGTTCTCCTGCCGGCCTCAGATCTGCAGGCTAGAAGACGCTCTGTAATTATCCAATAGCAGCAGAGAGAGATAGCACAATATAATTTATTCACAGGCCTCCTCAGTCCATGCATGCATAATTACATAATAAAAGCAGAGTGTGTGAAATCACAGAGTGTGATGCAAATTTCAAAACAATTAGACAAATTAACATTTCCCTACCAATTACACAGGACTGTGTGTGTGTGTGTGTGTGTGTGTGTGTGGACAGTGGTCGGCCCTGCGGCTACCAGGCAGCTTTAATTTACATGCAAATGAAGGTAATAAACAGAGAGGAGCTGCTGCTGGTGGAGGTACAGTAACAACACAAGAAATATGATTCATACAAAAGATTTGATTTTGTGGGTCAGTGTTGTTTTTTAGGTTTACAGAGCAGAAATCACACCAGAGAGACGTGATGAAGGCTCTAATGACATATATAATTCATGTACAACAATTTATTTATGTTTTTCTAAAAAAAAGAGGCTTAAAACAGCTTTAAAATGTAAAATCTTTTCTGTTTCGGTCTTTCAGTCCGACACTTTAATCTCAGAGATATTTCAAGGTCACAGTCGTTCATCGCGTAACGACACCGAGCTGCAGAACTGAACAGAACTGTCCGGGTCATTTTCAGCACAAAGTGTTGGACATAGAGGAGCGAGGAGGACGACCTCAGCCTCCTGAGAGTTCAACTTTATTTCTTTATTAGAAAACAGATTTAAATGAACATGATGAATGATCTGATCGCTGCTGGTTCATCTCACTCACTTCATGAAGTTATAAAATAAGAGAAAACTAAATCAGAAAAATGTTTCACTTATATTTACATATTCAAACATGAAATAATGCTCTTAAAATAATTATCTTTGTCTTATCTCAGTTATATTTAGCTTAAAATAAAAAGCTGGAATCTGCATTTTAATGTGTTTTTATAAAAAAAATAACATTTAGTTCCCATAAGAATCGACAGAGAGTTAAACACTCGTGTCATTGACTCATTTTGGGATTTGCAGTAAAGAAACCTGTCGCTCATTATGTACCGTTTCCACATTTGGAAGAATGAAACCACTGGATATTTTTAACAGGACAGTTTTCAGCTGTTTGTTTTGGACAGAACCATTTTTTAAAAAAGTCAAAATATGATCTCCTCCGGCTACTGAGCCAGAGACCACTGTCTGACAGAGTTTCAACATGTGAAGGCGTGAAACCACTGGATATTTTTAACGAGATGTCAAGAGACAGCACCAGGTATTTTTTTAGGAGGACAAAAGTAGTTTTTGGAGAAAAGTCTGCCAAGCCAGAGGTCACTGTTCAAGACATAATTTTGACAAGTAGAAGCATGAAACCGCTGGATTTTTTAAAATGAGCTATCTATAATTTCCAAGCCGAGTTTGTGGAGACAGAACCAGACAAGACACAACAGGAGCTTTTGTTGATATTAAAAACGGTTGTTTTTGGAGAAAAGGCTGCTGAGCCAGAGACCACTGTTCAAAACACAAGTTTTATATTGTTAGCATGAAACCACTGGATAATTCTAATGAGATGTCAGGACAATTTCAAGCTATAGTTGAATTATTTTAATTCAAAACATGCAGCTCCTCTCCCTGAGAAAGTTTATTTTTGGCGAAAAGGTTATTGAGCCAGAGACCACTGCTCAAGATGACATCTCAACATTTGTGAGCGTGAAACCACTGGATTATTTCAGATCACAAAAGGACGCCACTGTCAGATTTCTGCTCATCGTCTCCATTTCTGGACGGCCTGGCGTCACGTCAAGCGAACCCGGACCGAGAAACGGAAACCTCCTCCGTTCACATCCTGGACCCAATAACTCATCCTCAGTCTTTGATCCCCAACACACACACACACACACACACACACACACACACACACACACACACACACACACACACACTGGTGCAGATGGGCAACGAGACCATCGGGTACACAAACACACAAGTGGAGGCTTTACATGCAGACGGGCTTGTATACATGTGTTACATATGCACTCGCACTCACACGGTGGCTGACAGTGGTGGGTGGTGCAGGCGGAGGCAGGCTGACGCTCCACATGCCTCCCTCCGTCTACCAGCCTGTCAACAAGTGAGCTGCGAGGGCCGGTGGAGCAGTTGTGGCACAAATGGCCGCCGTTGTTTTATCATGGGTGAGTAACAAGAGTGGCATTGAGATGTACAGGCCTCCCACACTGCTGATAAACTCTGTGTGTGTGTGTGTGTGTGTGTGTGTGTGTGTGTGTGTGTGTGTGTGTGTGTGTGTGTCTAAGCTGTGTAAATCATACATGGATTAGCTGCTAGCTGGTTTTATATGTGTGTCCATCTGTCTGTCTGGCTGAACTGGAGGAGGGTTCGTATCGTTTACTGATTATCAGACGCGGTGAGCTGGATCATGATGACACGTCCTCCTGACATCAGGCTGAATGATTCGTTACACCGTTAACATTTATTCATTTCATCACTCGGCACTGTTTTACGACATGTTGCAGGATTAAATGTTGAGATTTTTCACTCCTGCACACCTCAGTCGCATCATGTTCATGTGACATGTGTATGACACCACTGTTCAGTGTTTCCACATTCGTACGCCTGAATTCGTCTGATGTCTTCAACATGATGACGACCTGGAGAGAGACCATCACACAACAACTGGCTTCTGTGTTTGTTGCAACAAAGCAATTCAAGCCAAACTATTTTCTACGTTTTCTAACCCTGACCAAGTGATTTTGGTGTGAAAGTCGTGGAGCCAGAGACCACTGTTCAGGCTGGTGTTCAACATTTGTGAGCATGAAACCGCTGGAAATATTTAACGAGACACTGGGAATAAATTCAGCCCGGCTGTGGAGACAAAACCAGGAGTTTAAACCAAAACATGATCTTTTCTTAACAATTACAAATGTTTTTCGAAGAAGACTCGAAAACCTGAGACCACTGAACCAAAGAAACATCAAGAGTCAACACGCCCTCAGTTTGCAGAAATGTCAGTGACAATATTTGCTGCTGAGCGGCGGGTCAGTCTCTGTCTGTAAGAGCTGATTACAGTTAATTAACTTGAATTATCAGCCAGTGAAGAAGAAAACACTTCCACCAGAGGAGAGAAAAGACTTTAAAGACACACAAGATTTATACTAAAGCAGCTTCATCACTGACTGAGTCCGGCTGGTTGGACCGGTCCAGACTCACTCTGGTGTTCTGAGGCCCGGCCCAGCTCCTCTCAGCTCTGTATTCCGTCGCTGGTCACATGTGAGAGTTGTTTGTTTGCGGTGATGTCGGCCGCATTTTCCTAACAAAGCTGAATTTATGACGTTGGTGAGTTTGTATAAATGTCACCGTTTATCTTTGAAACGATGTGAAACTGCAGAGTTTTGAGAGCGTCTTCAGAAACGTGTCATTTCCAAGATGTCCTCGGTCACAAAACAGAGACGTTCTGCAGCCACGAGCCTGAAACAGACGGTCTGTAGTGTCAGCGATGTTTCCACCATCTTTAATTACAGCAGCCTTTAGGTTCAGCTCATCCCAGCGTCTAAAATACACTCCCACTTCAATCAGGAGACACGCAGAATACCAAAAACACACCAGCGTTTTATTTGTTTTCCGAGCAGCGCAGTAAAACTGTCTCTGCGGAGCGTCCAGCACGAAAGGTTAAAGAAGTGATAAAAGTGACAGCGCTGGCATTTCCCCAAATCATCTGTTTGCAATTCACCCAAGACTCACAAACAAAATGGCAGCAGAGCTCGCTGAGGAAAATGGTTTCAGCTCCGGTTCGACACACAACACAGGAATTCATCCATCTTAATATGATGAAAGAGATGGAAACGCATCGCACTGTAATAAAAGTCATATGAGAATCTGATCGTATCGGAGCGCCGATATTATTAACACGACTTCAGAGTTTTCTTCTCGTCTTCGGAGCCACGCGGCTGAAAACAGCCGGTTCCAAAGAGAGTTCGCTTGAAATCAACATTTAAAGGTTTGAAAATAATCTGCTGTTAAAATTACAACGAAAAAAACCGTTTTATTTATTATTCACTTATTTTATACATTTTTTATTGTGTTTCATTTTATACAGTGATGGAAGGTAATAAAGTACATTTAGTCGAATACAACTTTGAGGTCATTTATATGAATATTTCCATTTTCTGCTGCTTCATACTTCACTACATTTATCTGACAGTTGTAGTTATTAGTTACTTTGCACTCTTAGTTCCATCGTGCAGAATGTAATCTGTGTGATATTACAGATTAACAGCAAACTTCAGAACACACAGCAGATTAATCTTAAGGCATCAATAATTAAGATGGGTTGATATTCTGATCAGTGCTTTTACTTCTGGTAAATTCTGATGTCATACCACAGATTAAGATGATTCTTTACTAAGTAATTGATTACTTACGTTACTCTTCAGATTACGAAGTTCTGTGGTGTTTTAAATCAATTCATTTGTTAGTTATTGGATCAGAAAACACTGAATATCAGATCTGAGATAATCAATCAGCCCAAAGTATAGAAAGTATAAATGTGTATTGTGTATTTACTTGTACTTTTGATACTTTGGTACATTTAACTTCAGAAACTTTAAGACTTTTACTCAACTACAGTTCATTCACATTCATATTTTAACATCTTTACTTTTCCAACCCTGGTATTTGTTTACTTTGTAAGTCTTCCACCTCTGATTACACAATCAAACACACATCAACACATTTAACGAGAGCAATGAAGAAAATATAAAGTTGAATCTGTTTAGATTTAAAGCAGATTTTGTTCCGTCAGCTTGTTTAAGTGGAACCCTCAACGCTGCTTCAGCTGTTGTGTTTGTGATCCTTGATGATTGTGTTTGTCTGCAGGTGGATGGTGTGTTGTTGGTGTGAAAGGCTCTGCTCCGCTCCGCCTGGCTCGGCTCGGCTCGGCTCGGCTCTTCTGTATCTCAGGCTGTATAAATATGTATGAGTGAGTGGGGGAGGTTTCCCGTCGCCGCAGCAGAGCAGACATTTATAGAGGTGTCACAGGCAGATAATCGAGGCGAGGGAAATGAAAATACTGCCGCAGGAGGCCTGTGTGCTCCTCCTCTGGGCAATAATAGACTCGCAGCGTGTTGTGATTCTGAATCTTATCATATTGTTGCTGATAAAAGGTTACAGAGTGTTTACAGTGCGGCAGACGGACAGTAGTTATTACTGAGCTGCAGGATGGCTGATACCAGCTGCTGGAAATCACAGCACACGGAAACAC
Source organism: Acanthopagrus latus (assembly GCF_904848185.1). NCBI lineage: Eukaryota > Metazoa > Chordata > Actinopteri > Spariformes > Sparidae > Acanthopagrus > Acanthopagrus latus. The sequence continues at coordinate 29,022,932 of NC_051047.1, read as the reverse complement.
AGCGTCACTAGGTTTTATTGAAGGTATGAAGGAACATATTAATACACAAGATGGAGCAAAGTACGTGACACAATACAGCAACCACAAACAGCATGTTCTCACAGTGCAGTGCATGATGGGTAATCACAGACAGATGCTGTGAATCTAAATTTACGTGAAATTCTGAAGTTACTGTAAAAGAAAAGTCAAAAATGGAACAATGAAATATTGTAGTTTCACAACAAGGTACACATGCTATCATGCTACAAAGCTAACAAAACACTAAGAGGCTAATAGGCAATTTAACTGTGTTAATGTGAGAACACAGCACACAACTGTAATGTTACTGTACATGCACATGTATTTACAACAACCACACATAACGCTCACAGCATCATAACGTCATCTTACTGCAGCTTCACAGTGATAAACACGGTATATTACTGTGAGTTCACTGCAGTTAGTGACCATCATTTATTTACTCCGTCGACATGCAGTCGAGCTCCTGCACACACTTCAGACGAGCTGCATGCTAACACTGTTAGCTCAGCTGCTACACTGAAGATCAATAAAGGGTTAAATATCGTCTCCTCAGATGAGTTTGTCATCTGTTTTCTTCTGCAGACGAGCTGTACGGAGACGTGGGATGTTTTACGGTTGTTAGGTTGAGTCTCTACATTATTGGTGAACTGCTTCTTTATTGTTATTTATTCAAACATTTAAACTAATGTAAGTAACTAATGTGTGAATAAATTCCATATTTTAATTAAACTCATTGTGAAGAAGTTCACAGCATACCTGGATATAAATTAAAGTGTTTATAATGGATCATGGTTTGATTACAATATTTTCTTTGTGCTTCTTTACAAAACAACAAATTAAACAGATGGATGAGTGAATAAGTAGTGAAGAATAACACTGTGTGGAGGGACGTGCAGAAGTGTTTTCACATTTTAATGATTAAATATATTCGACTCATTTCAAGAATCATCCGTCGACCTCGAGGCAGAATTAAAGACGTTCAGCGGTGAGTGTAATGATTCCTGAAGCTGCACTAATTAATATTTTTATCCTAAAAATGGGTCAAATGACTACATGTAAAGTAAAAGAGGTCACTCACAGAGAGGAAACCTGCAGAGAATTATCAACATTATTAATCTGCAGTCAGCCTCGCTGTTCTCATCAGCTGTTTCCAGGCAGCAGCTTTTAGTTAAAACACTCAGAACTCCCTGAACAGAACCAGACAGAACCAGACAGAACCATGTGGAGCAACACAGCATCAGAGCAGCTCAGGCAACAGAATGAACACAGAAGATTTAAACTAAAGTATAAATGTACTGCATTTATGGAGGAACATGAAGAAGCACCAGATGTGACACAACATCTGTCTGTGGTTCACGTCTGTGACTTCAGCTAAGTGATGAAGAAGATCTGTGAAGATAAAGTCAAGTGAAAGTTACCGGATCAGATTCACAGACACACGACGTGACGTGTAACAACGAGTTCAAGAAAACTGGGACGCTGCGTAAAACAAATAAATCAGAGACGTTGCAGATCTTTTCTGATCTACAGAAGATATTTCATTACAAACCCTACAAAGACTGTCTGGATCACAGGTGAACAGGTGTGTTGTAACAGGTGACAGGATCATGACCCGGTATGAGAGGAGCTCGGGCTAAAGGCTCGGTCGTTCAGCAGCAGGGATGAGACGAGGTCCAACACATCGTCAGACACCAGGGGAACCAGAACTGAAACCTGCAGAAATATACGGAGGCTCATTTGAGGAGTTAAAAAAATTAAAACACAAAAAACTAAACAAAAAGAGCAAAAACAAGTAAACAGCATGTTTCCTACCACTGAAAACACCCAGCTGGGTCTGCAGAATATGAACCACAGACCTCTGTTGCTCCTGGAGTCCTCCTGCACGGCACAGGAACACTGTGTTGCAGAATATAAAAGCAGAACACCGTGCTGCTCCAGCCCGTCCTGGTTCTGACGGGCCTGAGGACACTGACAGGGCTGGAGACGGAGCTCAGGACATAATCAGTACATGTATGAGATGATGTGTGTAACGCTGAAGGTGTTTGTGAGACTCAGAGACTCAGAGACTCAGAGAGCGATGGATGCTGTGGTCATCACACGTGTTCCTCAAACAGTTCAAGTTACAACTGGGAGGCATCTTGGGAATGAAGCTCAGCTCAGAGCGTAGCTAACAGCTTTAACACCAGCAGCAGCGTCATGTGTGGTCCCTGAGGAATCCAGTGTGTGTGTGTGTGTGTGTGTGTGTGAATGAATCACATGTGTGTCTCGACCTGTAGCTGTGAGTTTAATTGAGGAAAGTGTTTCTTATTTTCCAGCATTAAACTGATCGTTGGTCCGTCGGGCCTCAGACGGGCCGGGCCTCAGACGGGCCGGGCCTCAGACGGGTCGGGCCTCAGACGGGCCGGGCCTCAGACGGGTCGGGCCTCAGACGGGTCGGGCCTCAGACGGGTCGGGCCTCAGACGGGCCGGGCCTCAGACGGGTCGGGCCTCAGACGGGTCGAGCCTCAGACGGGTCGGGCCTCAGACGGGTCGGGCCTCAGTAATAATCTAGTTCTGCTGCCGGCAGCTGCTCAGTTCTTCCTCCTGTAATCACATGAAGTGCAGCGAAGCAGCCGAGCGACACAGTTACTGACTTTTATTTGCAGTCGGCGTAGATCACAGCTTTCATTGCTGCTCATGTGGACGTCATGATGTCACCGGTCATATTTCTGGACTCAACACAGAGTGGCAGGCGTGACGAGTGTGTGTGTGTGAGTGTGTGTGTGTGTGTGTGTGTAAGGTCAAGGTCTTTTCATTTTCATTAAAACAAGAAATGAGAAGTAAAGCACCATAATGATCTGTGTGTAATTGATTACAGAGTATTGTTTGGTGTCATCATATTTATTATTGACTTTATTTACACACACTTATATATTAAAAGACGGTCAGACAGATGGAAGCAGGACGACAACAGTGTCTCATGACGATCCTCCTCTGTAGCCTTCAGTCACAAACAGGATGAAACTTCATGAAAAAGTGAAATGAACTGATGTTTTCTGAAGAAGTCTGAAGAAGCTTCAAGTTAATGTTTACACGTTGAGACGCATCACAATGAATTCATGAATTCTTTGCTCATTAAAGTCCTCGACAGAAGTTTCACTCTGATTCATTTAAAATAAAATGAAGGTCTGCATCTTGTTGGATCTTCAGTTACGACCAGAAGAATTCACAGTAACATGGTCACAGTTTCTCTGCAGCCTCGAGTCAAACTGCAGAGTGTGAGTCTGTTGTGTAGAAAGTGTTTACAGGATCTCTGAACACAGCTCTCGATCTGATGTCCGCTCAGTCTGTCTGCATGCAGCACTGTCAACATCACGGAGCCAGAACATTATTCAAAGATATCATTTGTTGGAATTCTGCATTAAATGTGTGAGAACGACTCGTTGTGTTCTCACATCGTCACAAATGTTTCCTGGAGGTAACGCTGAGATTCATCTGGTGTCCAGGAGAGTCAGAGAGGAAGTCTGAGAACGAGACGAAACATAAAAAGAACTTTAAAACACCTCCCATGATCCCTCACTCCTCATGTCTTCTGTTGCTTGGTGTGCAGGTCCAGACACACTGCTTCATCAGGGTGAACACGTTTTCATTTCAGTCAGTGGTTCTGACCCAAAATTAGGACTTAAACCATTTTCACAGCTGCAACATGTCGATTACTTTCCACCAGAGGATGAAAATATGATTTATAAACTTAACTGACTCACAAAGAGCAGATATGTAAATTATTCTCATTGATACATTGATATGTAACAAAATGGTTTCCCCAATTTCCAACGCCACCTGAATGACATCACTGTGACATCATCAGGGTTCATTTCTCTGATAAGTGTGTGGAGGTGTGTGTTCAGTGATCTCTGGATGTGTCTGACCTGCTCTCAGTCTGCAGCTCAGGTACTGTCCGTTACGACCGGCTGATGTAATTGAGGCAGCGTTGCCTTAATTAACTGGGCAGTGTGTGTAATCAGCTGAGGGCGGTGTCGAGAAATAAAAACGGCTAATTAATTACCGATAGCAACGCGTCACACAGGCACAAATTAGCCACACGACACGCTGCAATTAATGAAAACAATTAGACGTGACGAGCCTGATGAACGAGCCGCTCAAACACACCATTTATTAGAGAAGATGGCGGCGAGCAGCTCGGATTCAGCTCAGGTCCGCTCAGAGATCCGGCCTCGACGTGGGCGACGGTGCTGTAGGCGGAGACTGAGGAATACATAAAATGGAGGGGCATAATTCTCGCTCATCGCTCATCCACAAGCAATTGGTTATATGCTTTTTAGCCGGGCTGAATGGCCGCCTTTGTTGGATCCCAATTTATCATCTGGCCGATTCCAGCGTGAGGGGAAATGTGCTGCTTTTCCAGGGGACCCTCCGGAGCGCCGGCCTGCACAGCTGGTCTGTATAAGCTGCCCGAGACACTGACTGATTAACTTACTGCAGGTGCATCGGCGGCCTGCGCGAGCTGCGACTCAGCAGCCGCTGCTCTTCATCACCACCGAGTGTGAGAAGTGTTAACCCGAGTTTATGAGCAGGAGTGTGAAGCATGTCAGAGACGCTGGAGATGACTAATTATCATGTTTGTTAATTTGTTGTGCTTGTTTTTAATTCCACTGTTTGTCTGTGTGTGTGTGTGTGTGTGTGTGTGTGTGTGTGTGTGTGTGTGTGTGTGCTCTGACTCCACCACGTCCTCGCCTTCGCCTGCCAAATCCATAATCTTCCCAGAAGCTGCAGAGAAGCAGCTCATAAAAGCTCTATCATTGTCCCACGATCCTCCGCTCGTTCCCAGAGCTGAACTCTGCAGACCGCTGCGTGTGCACCTCAAAGCTCTGCAGACTCTCCTCGCGGTCGACGCGGAGGCGAGGGCGCCATGTGGCATCCATTACACAGTTGCAAGAAACAGATTTGCTTTCAGCGAGGGGAGAAAGGGAGAGGTCGTCACGTGTTTTCGTGTAAACAGAGAGAAAAACCAAAACAGCCAATTAGAGGCGAGGAGAACACCTTCTCCTGCAGGACGAGGAGCGTGACGGCGACCCTGCAGAGGTCACGACGAGCTGCTGTGTGGTCTCAGCACCTTCCATCTGGATCACATGAGACACTTTCAAACTATAAAATACAAGAAAAATACAAACTTATAATACCTCACACACACACACACACACACACACACTCTCTCTCTGACTTTATTAAATATTCAGGTAACCATCAGCAGATCTATCCGACAGACTGGAGTTTGCTGGTTGTGTAACACTTTATAAAGCAGTGATCTGCTCACTGTGGCTCTGTTGGAGGTAACTGGTCGCAGGTGTAGCAGCAGACCTGCTGATAAACACCTCCGAGCCCCCAACCACACGGACAGATCCATTTCAGCCTCTCAGAGAGAAGGCTTGAAAAGGTTTCGTCCAACATGCCGTCCGATCTCGTTCCCTCCCAGCACCAGAGTCTGTTCTTGTATAAATATTATATATATATATGTGTGTGTATATGTATATATATATATATATATATATATATATATATATATATATATATATATATATATATATATATATATGTGTGTGTATATGTATATATATCAGTATCAGTAACAGTAAGTAATGAAGAAAACGCGTCTTTCCTGGAGTTGAAGTTGTTAGTTCAAAAAGTTCAAAGTTCAAAGTTGGCTTTATTGTCAATGCTGCAGTATGTGCAAGACATACAGAGAATTGAAATTCTGTTTCTCTCTATCCATACAATGAGTGTAAAAAAAAGAAAAAAAGTAGAAGTAAAAATGAAAAATAAATAAAATAAAGATTTTAAAATATATACAGGTGACATCAGGGAATAGAGATTGTAGCAAAAATGTACAGTATAAACATCAGGTTATAACAGATGATTAAACAGATGATTCAGTTTGTTTCCTCCCTGATTAGAAACAATCTTTTTACAGACGTTACTGATATGAACTTCACAGATTTACTGTACTCTCTGTCACGACTTTGGAAGTTTGATATGATCTCAGAGAAACATGCTGGTACTGATTAAAGGAACCGATAAACCTGGAGGCACATGAGTTCTGACGGGTCGGATGACTGGGAACCGGTCCAGGGGGAAGTTAGTGGGCCTCAGTGACGAAACATCAGCCTCTGATGTTGTTGATGTTTGAACCCTGAGCAGCGGCACCGTCAGGACGCCATCTTTAGAAGCAGAAATGACCGTTTGGAGCAGAAACATGAACACAGACGACTCTGGTGTTTCTGGAAAGCTTTGTTGAAAAGTTTCTCCTCGCAGGTGATGTTCTGTTAATCCTCTCCAGACGAGTGTTGATCACCCTGCCAGTTGCTGTAAGGTATATTAGCCGTCTGCTATCTGCCAACAACACAGAGGGCCATATGTGCAGCCGTGCTGTTAGCGACAGAGCTGCTGTTACAACCTGGTGAAACATTCCCACAGGGAGAGCTGTGATACTCTGTCTGCTCGACTCGTCCTCCTGCCATCATCATCGTTCTCTCCTCACAGATAAAAAGCACGTTATCGTCTTCGGTCTGATCCGGCCTGACTTTTCTCTCCGACAGCGCCGTGCGTGTTGGATTTACTGCAGAGGGAAAAGAAAGCGAGTCTTCACAGCTGTGTGCTCCTCAACCTTAACAATCGACCTTAACCTTCTGCCGCGGTGCGATGGTGGCAAAGGTCACGCAGGCGAGGAGGAGGTCCAGGTTTGGAAGCAGCGCACGTCTGACCGTGTCTAATATCGTTCAGCCAGAGGTAATGGCCTTTACCTGTCCGCCCGCCGCCCGCCGCTGCAGACAGAAGACAAGCCGCCGTCCTCCTCTTCCTCACCTTGAACACCAGCACACACACACACACACACACACACACACACACACACAGTCTGCAGTATCTTCTTATATCTTCTCACATATGTACAATATAAACACACACACACTATTGCATCTATTTGTAGGCGCAGAGACAAACACAGCACATCTGTTTATTCACAGAGATGCACCTGCCACACACACACACACACACACACACCTGAAGAATATGTATTAAACATAAAAACATTTTATTTCCTGCACAGAAACTCAACAGCTTCCACACATCTGCTCTTCTAATTTCCAAAAAAATGTACACATTACAAGTTAATGTCAGATGAAAGTAGTAAGTTGTGTTACAATAAAACGTTCTGTGGAGAATCACGTGTTGCAGCACTTCGTTATGAAGCTGCTCTGCCTGCAGAAAACATCGTTCTGTTGATGTTCTCAGGAAAACGTTGGCGAGACTTCAACCACACGCTGACGTCCCGCCAACGTTCCTCGAACTGCGTCTTTCAGTTAAACGTCTGTGTGTCGTGACGACGTGTGTTTGTATCTGAGTCTCTGTGAGGAGGAACTTCACACAGCAACACAACATGAGGGAAGATATCTGCAGCAGTCTGAGGTACACACCTGTAACACACTGCTGCAGGTGAAACATCGTTATAATCCCTGTTCACCTGTTTATTTCACACTGCTCAACCAAATGTCTTTAAAGGAGAGATGAGAGGAGACATTCAGAACTCCTTCTGCAAGAACATCTGACAGACATGCAATTTCAGAAATGTAAAAAAAAAAAAATAATTGTCTCAATGTGAGAAATCAACAGGGAGAGTATCAGTGTGTCACTATATTCATCAGTAGTGTTTCATATTAAAGCTCATTGTTAAAAATATGGAGTTTTTCTGTTTATCTCGACCATTATAATGAAAATCAACATCCATCTGACTTGAAATCACAACAGCAGAAAAACGTTTGAGAACAAAGACCGACTGGAGCTTCTCCTCATGTCATGGCAGGGACTGTAGAACTGTTATTTCTAGAAGGTTCAATGATGAACTTTAAAAGTCTGTTTTTGTCCCTGAGTTTTTTCCTCATATTAAATATTCAGCAGCTCATTTCTGAAGTTTTTATTTTAACTTTAACAACAGAAACAGTTTTCCTGCAAACTGAGTTTCACTGGGACATAAAATCCAGGAAGAAAATGTGTGTACAAGAAACTGTAATACAACTGAACACACACACGCACACACACACACACACACATTCACAACATGCATCAACATGCAAACAATACACACAAAACACTGCTGGTTTAACAACACACACACGCAGCGTGCAGCGACACGTCAGTTTACCTGCTCTCAGCTCTGACTTCACCTGAAGGGATCGAACATTCCTGCACCATCAGTCACCTCCACCACCTGAACGTCTCAATCCAGCGCCTGACAAACCACGTCTTCTATAATTGATCACACACACACACACACACACACACACGTGGAGGCCGGAGGCGACGTGGAGTCAGATAACATCTCAGATATTTCTCTCTCTCTCTGTTTTTATATTTCACAAGTGTAGTCGAAGAAAGAATTTAACAGATAAACTAAACAATTCTGATGTTTGTTGATCAGATCGTTAAAGTACCTCTGATGTCACATGATCACACTCACATTACGTTAGCACGTTAGCATGTTAGCAGGCTTTTGACACTGAAGGATAGTCATTCATTCGATGTTCAGACCAGAGGAAACCCAGCAGAGAGTCAGATGGAGAGTCAAATCTCAAACGTTACCTCGAGTCACATCGGACAGATTTTCATCAGCAGTTTGTTTTGTGTCTGTAATCGTGGACGTTTTCATTTCTTTAGAAACACCAGCACCAACATTCAAGAAAAGTTCATTTTTATGGAGGTTTTTTTATGCACATCGAGTAAAATCAAGACAGAAACTCGACCACTGTTGGTGGAGACAAGAAGTCTAAGTTAGGAAGTCGGCAGCTGGATGTGTAGTGAGTTTTGTGAAATACAAGCGTATGAAACTAATGTTGTGAATGTAAAAGAGCTGCATGCTGCTAAAGTTAGCCTAATATATCGTCACAGCTTCCTAAGATCCAAAATCAGAGGGTTAAGACTTTAACGTACTCGATGTTTAATTCAGGTTAAAAAGTTTTGCGTGAGTTTTCTGAAACACATCAGAGATCGGGGGGTTTCCCCGAGCGGCGAGTCGTAACGTTCAGTGAACGCTTCGAACATGAAAGTGATCTCGTCATCAAAGACGACCACATGAAACCAGCAGCAGTTTTATTTCATGTCAGCAGGTCATCAGTGACGTGAGGAATGTTTCAGAACGGAGGTCGAGATCTTTAAAGTGCTGGAGAGCAAAATGTAACCTCCACTGTCACAGGACGAACCCATATGGATGGACCGTGTGTGTGTGTGTGTGTGTGTGTGTGACCCGTTGGAGGCCATCAGCGGCGGAGGTTCAGCCAGAGTTCACCGGGCTGCTGCCACCACAAACACCCCGGGAGCCTCGTTTCCATGTGTCACTCTAATGTGGCGGACGGAGCGATGAAGAGCTGCTCGCATCCAACCTTCTGTCTGCTGAGGCCCGACGCCACCGCCGCCGACAGAGACGGACGGGGTGACTCCGTGTGTGTGTGTGTGTGTGTGTGTGTCCCACGTTGCATCTGGACGCGTCCCAATTTAAATATTTTCTCCACATGAAAACAGACTTCGTTTTCTAATTTCTACAAGAAACTGAGGGCGACACATCCTGTTCAGTCCATCAGATTTTATGAATCATTTTAATCTCTGACAGTGACTTTCACACGGTGACACACTCAGGATCAGACCAGACCACACGGAGAGCCACGCGTCCGTAAAGTGTGAAGCTCAGCTACGTAAAACGTGATGTCGTCAGGATGAGGTGGAGTACGGCACCTGGCTACGTGACGCGGATGTAAAAGTGAACAGAGTAACAGGTTGTATTGAGGCGGAGGACGAGTTTGTTCTCCTCAGCGGTCCACGCGTCCACACAGCGGTCATGTGAGTTCAACGTTCACTAAGTCAGAGTTTATTCGTCAAATCTGTTTCCATCAAACATTTCCCCCTCGCCACCAGCAGAGTTTGAGTCTGTCACGTTAAGATTTGAGCATATATTCTGAGCATGCAGGATCTCTGAGGTGTTTTGGATTGTTGCAATAATACTATATACATTTGCATAAAGCATGTTTGTCCACTCAGATGCTGGAGGTTTATGTAGAAGAGATAAGAAGCGAGTTTACTTCAGACGATCATGAGATTTATCCTGATTATTGACCGTCGTTATAAAAGAGCTTCCTGGAAACTCGGCTGGTGAGCGACTCACTCAGGCTGAAGAACAGAGCAGGAAGCGTTTACAGTCAAACACATCCAAAATCATTTCCATCATGTAGAGCGTCCATATGTCCCGGCATCGTGTCCGGCATATTTATAGGCTCGGGACAACATGTGAGGCTCAGTGATGAAATCTGGAGGAACTACAGGTCTGAACAACATTGATCATCCACAGAACCCGTCTGCTCCGAACGAGGACCGGTTCAAACTACAAGCAGCTACAAGTCCTGAGTGCAGTCTGAACCACTCGACTCATTTTTTAAAATGACATAATGTCTGTAATGATGTTCATTTCATCTCCAGTGTTCCATCTGTAATACTCCCATAATCATCTGTCATACTGGAGCTTCCTACAGACATGAATGACAACTGTTTTTATTAACTGAAGGTTTAAAAGCTGCAGACGCTCCTGTGATTACTGAATAACATAAAGAGAGAAAAGATAAAATCAGGTGAGAGTCTGATCCAAACAGGATGACGTGTGAAAGTTTATTAAACTCGTTTCATTATGTGTCTGTCAGCTGTTCAGTGGGTTTCATCAGGACGTTTCTGTTCCTCCTCTGCAGCTCAGATCGTCTGTAAACATTCCTCGACTAAAGATCCTGAAGTTTCTGTGCTCCTGTGGTCGGCCCTCACACCAACTTCATCCTTCAGTCTGACGCGGTGCTGCGGTTTCACTGAGGAGAGGAAAACAGAAAGCATACGAACAGAGACAGTAAAGTCACAGTCTCATCCTGTTAAATCACCTCCTGTAATCAGGAGCTGATGCAGCACAGGTGGAGGAGAGAGGAGCAGGTGATGAGCTGCAGGGAGTAACAGGTACACAGCTTGTACCTGTTACTGGTTTAAAAGACGTTATTTACTCAGCGTCGTCTGGTGCAGGTTCAGGTTTCTCCTGTTTTTTTTATTTTTGTTTGCATGTGAAAACAGAAGATCTTCTCTAAACCAAACAGTTGTTTTATTTAAATCTGAACAAGCTGAAACGTGGAACTATTCTTTCAAACACCTGAAAACAATGAGTTCATTGAGTCTGATGGTGTAAAGACATGAAACAAAGCTGCGGTGGGACTGAACCTCAGTCACCAACACAACAGTCCTCCACAGTAACGAGGCAGGATGTCACGTTCCTCACACAGAGACGAGGTTACTGCTCGTCAGGTAACGACGCTCTGGGATCATAGGACAGCTGAGCTCCATCCTGAAGTGTCAGAGTTTATTGAGACTGAAAAAACCCTTTAAATACTCAAATGATTGTAAATGACCGTGCACTCAGAGAACAGCTGAGACGTCACGGAGCTGTCTGACTGGGCACTGCTGCGTCACAAACGGACTTCAGTCGAGTTGCAGCAGCTGCAGGGAAGAAGTCATCTTAACAAAGGTGTCAATAACACCTCCATCAGTTTGGAGCCGTCCCATGTTCTTTTGGTTGTTTTTAACATTTGAAACGAGTCCAAGCTGCTGGTAACTGTAAGCCCCGCCCACATGCAGCTGATGAGGTCGTGATGACAGGAAGCTTCCTCTGTATTACTGTTGCTGCTGATCACCTCCTCCTCTCTCTCCTCCACCTGTTCTGGATCAGCTCCTGATTACAGGAGGTGATTTAAGTCCAGGTGTGTCTCTGCTCTGTTTCACTCACCTGCCGTAACGTTTGTGGTCTGACGCTTTCTGACGTCCTGATACGAGTCAGTTAATAAAGAAAAGTGTTTCTGATCATGAGACTTCAGAGACTTTGTGTTCCTGTGTGTCTGAGTTTAGTAAAGCTGAGTGTGTTTCCTCCTCGCAGGCCTGAATTCCTCGGCCTGGCTGGTTCTCATAGACGCTGTTCAGAGTTATTTGGCACCATAATGTCTTGTCATGTAGTACAGCGAGGCTCCGGCACCAACATATGGTCCCGGCACATTCTTTGACTAATGCTGTGTCAGAGCTACACGGCCTCTCTGGATGCTCAGAGCTCATTGACAAACTAATCCATCACTGCAGTCTTCGGGTGTTTGGCCCACGTCACACACCCACCGAGGGTTTTCATGTGTGGGGAAACGGATCGCGTACGAACTGAACCACATTACAGCTCCGCCCGCACCAGACTGAACCCGGCTCAGGTCGTCTCCGCTCTCAGTCCAGAGCTTTACTGCGTCTTCATCTGCAGCTCTGATGAAGACTGAAGGAGCTGAGGGAACGGACGGCTCCCGCTGAGACGTCTTATACTCTGATTCCTGCTGGAGAGCTGAAACAACACGGAGCGAGGCCCGGGTTCTGATCCACCTCGCTGTAACATCGACAGGAGCGCTTTAAACATGTGCTCGCAAAACATAACCAGAAACTGATTGTGTAGGTCACAAGATGAGCTGCTGGAGAAACTTTAACTCCAACAAGCTTTAAAGGAGCAACATTTAAACCAGATCCAACTTTCCTTCATTTATACTGGAGAAGAAACATTGTAAACTTCCTGTTCGTCACTGCGTCCCCGTCGTTCTCTGTCCTGATTGGATAAAGTGAGCAGAGACACAAGTAAATGTGTTTCTATTTAACATTTATTCTAATAAGAAAATCACACAGCAGCTTTAAGTGAAGTTTAAAGGTTTATTAAAACATGGATAATGTATATAAACACATGAAATGTGAATGTGTGCCGTGTGTGTTGATACGGTCCTGAAGAGCCTCCTCCTGTAGACTCCACCGGTCGTTTGGACCCGACCTGATTCTGAAGGTCGGAGCTGAACTCCTGTTCTGCTTCTTGACCTCTTTATCGCGGCATTATTTAAATGTTATGGCTCATTCTTTGGGTTCACGGAACAATTTTGGTTTGGACGCAGTGTGCCGGGGTCGTGCTGGTGCCACTGGTCTGAGGTCAGCGTGTGTTTTTAAACCGGACGAGCTGAAAAATCAGAATCTGTAACCTGATACTACAAATCAATGTGCTGCTGACAAACACGAAGGGAAAGGAGACACTGAGCTGAACAAGAAGAGCTTTAATATGAGACATGAAGTCACTGCAGGCTGCGGAGGCGATGACAAGTGTCTGTTTGCACAAACGGCAGATCGACTGTAGAGTTATCTACCATCAGCAGCGGCTCTGTCAGCAGTTTCAGTCCTGCTCTGCACTCTGTGAGCTGTGTTCAAAGTGTGGTTTCCTTCAGCCCTGAATCAGGTCCAGAACTGGGCCCAGAGTGGCAGAATTTCTCAATCACATCTACGTTTCACATAATGAAAAACTGCAGCGCCTGTGTTGGTTCACATGTGCTCAATGTGAGCAGAGGCAGGGGCTCTGCAGGACCGTGCTCAGGATCAATAAACGCTCCGGCGTAGGATTCCCGCGGCCCCGGCTCACGCAGAGACAAAATATATGAAAAACAAAAAGCCGGCCTGCCAGCGAGGCTCCGGGGACCCTCGGTGTGTATTTAGTCTAGCTCCCGATGTCCTTCAGTGGTTTTGGTTCAAAGCGCGTGGAGTCTGAGCCAAAAGCAACTGTGAAACCAGCCCCTTGATCACAGTGGCGTTGCCTTTGATTGAATTTAGCATTGAGGGGAGGGTCGAGAGCCCAGCGAGAAGGTGTGTGAGGTGCAGCAGGCAGAGGTCGGGGTAGTCATGTCCAATTTCCACCTCGTGTGAGGCTCCGAGTGGACTGAGAGGCTCCGAGGGAACAACAAAGGAGACGGACGGAGGAATCCTGTGGTCCGAGTCTGCAGAGACGCTGCAGAGCGACGGAGCAGGACGAGCTGAAGGAAACAGACACGCTGCTTCTTATCTCAGTGTTTGATGTCGCAGCTGAACGTCTGCTGTGTTGGGGGGACTTGTAGTAACAGTTCTGCAATTCAAGTAATCAGTTACTTGAGAAATCGCTCTTTATCTAAGTAGCAAGATGGTGGAGAGGAAATACTCCCATTATTTAGTTTTCTGGGGGGCTGAAAAGGACGAGAAGGACACTGTGATCTGCACATTTATATCATTTGTACGTAGGTTTGAGTTGTGCAGTATGAAGCCCTTCACTTTTATTGTATTTGTGCTGTTTCTATGGAAACAGTCCGTCTGTAAACGTTATATTGCGTCTGTCAGTCCTGTTCTCAGGCTGCAGAGCCGACTGTGGGCCGTCATGAAGGACACAGAACCAGCGTGGAGTCGACAGATTTAAAGGAACAGTCAGAAACATGCTGCCTGGACAATATAATGCTTTTACATTTCAGCTTTTATAAAGGGTGTAAAATTGATTCACGCCAGACGAGCTGTATGGAAACAGTTTCCTCAAGTTCTTCGTTGTCTTACTAAAGTTGAGATGCCGTCCTGAACAGTGGTCTGCGGCTGTAACACCACCATCATCCCCACATATGAACATAAAGAGTAAAACTTAAAGGCACGACCGACCAGATTAAATATTTCACACACACTTTCTACACACTTAGAGCCTCAAACATTTGACCCCAGAGTTCAGAGCTCGATTCTTCTTCTTCTTCTTCTTCTTCTTCTTCTTCTTCTTCACCACGACACGTGGTTACGTAACGATGGCTGACATGTTCTGAGCATCATGAGGCAGCTGAGGTGTGATAAAGCTCCTCAGGTACAGAGACGGGAGACTGTGAGCTCACTAATGTCTCCCCCTCTCTCACCTGACTAATGAGTAATTATCCTCAGGAAGCCTCATCAGGATGGAGGTGGGGGAGAGGACGGGCGACGGAGCATTCAGACAGAGAGAGGAGGCAGACGGTGGGTGTCTGTCTCCTCCCTGGGCGTGATGAGGCGCCGCCGCCTGGCTGCTCACGGCGCACTGGCAGCCAGAGAGGAGGCGCTCACGAGGCCGCCGTCAGGAGCCATTGGATGGTTTGATTACAGCGTCTCCCCCCCGCCAGGCTCCATGTTGGCCTGCTTGTCTTGCATCACTTCCCTGATGCGACGTATACATCTGTCGCTGCTCAGTGTGAGTCACTTCATCGCTGATGCACAGCTCCAGTTTTTACTCCCTGGGTTGAGATTAGTGGTGTAGAGACGCTGAGGGGACGAAACATCCAGCAGGTAACTTCAGATTAATTTATTAAAGGTGGTTTGTTTGGGTTGTGTGACTGTTTTAGACTTCCTGAAAACAAGTTCCTCTTTTAAAGGATCCTCCAGTGGTTCACTGAGTCGTGACAGTTCACTAACCCTAAATAGATACTGAGTGCAGAAAGTTGGGACAGGATTAGAAATCGTCGGGCAGCTCATGTAAGACAAAGTCAAAGAGGTGAGATGGAGATGTGAGGAGGAGAGATGGTGGGAATATCAGGAGGATGTGGAAGATGGAGCTGCAGGCAAAAGGAAAATAGGAGGTGAAGCAGGACGATCTGCTGTCGGGGCTCCACAGGAACAGATGAGGAGGAGAAGAAGAGGAAGAGCTCCGATAAAATCTGAGTTCAGTTTCCTGTAATCTGACAACCAAAAGCTTCTTCTTGTTCGTTCCTCCAAACTCTTTCAAACCCAAACATCAGTTTGAACAGAGCTCCTTCGGTTCATTAACACTTTTCAGAAGCTGTAACTGATCACTAGGATAAATGTTTCTGCGAACACCACACAAGTTGAACTTTAGCCACTCGGTGAAGAAATAACCGTGTTCTGTTTCCTCGTTCTGTCGCCACAAACTGGCTAGAAAAACGTCCCGACTCCTGAAAAACAACATAAATCCAAAGACGACCAAAAACTAAAACACTGTGTTTCTTTATATTCGTCACATTAAATCAAAGTAATTACCAGAATTAAAAACATCGACTACAAATACTGATAAACCTTCACAGCTCTGATGATGTCACACTTGATCGTGATCCTCGTCCTGCAGCAGATTTATACATTTGACAAAACTTCTTTCAAAACTCCCTCTTTACCGAACATTATCCACAAAGACACGGAACCAAACAGGTGATCATATCAAACATACCTGGAAGTAAAAGTCTGCTCTCAGAGGAGCCGTGAGGAGAAAACAGCAGCGGGTCAGAGAAGACATCCCTCTTCCTGCCGAGGCTTCCAGGGACAGACCGGTGATTCTTCATCTCTTATCTGAGCAGGATCTGTGTAGGTCACTGAGGCGGCGTAATGTCTTCCTGGTACCTGGTTAATGACAGGCCTTCCACTCCTCCTCCTTAAAGGTCATGACTAATTCCCTCCATCAGACACTCTGACACGGTGCGGCAGAAAGAGGCCATAAAGCAGCAGAATATGAAACTCCCAAACTTTACGAGGACGGGCTGCCGGGTGAACGCCGCTCTGAAATGGATTATTGCAGAGCGGCAGCCAAAAACTGACACGGCTAATTAAAGAAAGAGCTCCAGCCGCAAAGGTCACAACTAACAGCTTCCTCCACACTGAGAGGCACCCAGGTGGAGGCTCAGGTACAGAACCTGGAGTACAGAGACCTGGAGACAGTGAGACGGATCATGTCTCCCTGCTGAAGCGTCTATGAGCAAGGCAGCTGACACCGACCTTGTGAGGAAGCCGTTCTCTCACAGGTTCAACGTTTGGGTTTATTTTTCAACATGACCATGAGAAATACTTGTTTCTGATTGGCTGGCAGGTGTTTTTCACAATTATCGACCGGTCAAGAGTTGTGATTGGCTGACACGCTCGTCTCAGCAGGAAGTATTCTGACAGCTGGGACATAAAATAAGTTGGTTTCTCCCTTTAACACACACTTTGTCAGTGAAAGACTGTATCATGTGATTTGATCTGGTGAGGCAGCAGCAGCAGTAGTTCTTTATCATCACAGAAGCTTCTTGTGTCCCACAGTTTGGTGCTCAAACTTCTGTCTGAGTGAAGTTTTGGGAAACTTCTCAAACAGTGATGTCGACATGTTAGCATGCTAACATTAGCATTGATCTCAGAGCTACGTGTGTCCAGCATCATAGAGCTGCTGGCGTCTCTGAAGGCCTTCACACAGGGTCAGGTTAGCTTCATCCTCATCTGTTTTTCTGAAACAAGGCTGATTTTTCCATGCTTTTGTAACCAACCAACCAATCAGGTGTTAATGAGCTGACAGACTGATGGACATGTGGGATTTACTGACGGGGAGCTGAAGCTGTGATTTCATCTGAACTGCGTTGTTTCATTTTAATGTGATGGAGAATCACAGATTGGAGAAGAGTACAGAAACATTTGTGTCTCTGCTGGTGTGTAATGATTTGTAGCACATGGGCAGCTAAATATTTTGCATATTGATATGATATAATATAATATATATAATATATAATCATCTGAGGGCCGTGTACTGTTGCAGACTGTGGTTTTAGAATATGAATTTTAAAAATATAAAAAAAACAATCAAACCTGTTCTTTACATTCCTTTTTCTGGTTTTAATTGTTGTTTATCAGTTATTATTGTTCATTTTGTATTCTTGTTGAAGTACTAATTGCAACTGTGTAATTGTAAAATGATTTCAAACTTCACGCCAGGCACCCACACGACAGGAAACAATGGTTCCAGTGGTGTGGTCACTCGTTGGTCTGTTGTGTGGTTTAACCCTTAAAAGCCAAACCAGGGACATGAGCTCTAAATACATTGCTTCAGTGTAATTTTGTTGAGATGTAACACAGCCTGCACCGTCCCTGTCCAATAATCCGAATCAACACTTCCAGTGAACGTTGAGCAGCAGAGGATGCTCACCATGTGTCGGCGGTCTGTGGAGGCCTGCAGGACGCGCCGCAGACTTATCAAACAGACGGGGGGATATTAAAGGACGGTACAGCGGGCGGTCACAGCGGGGCTCAGCGTCCTCCTCTTCCCGTCCAGACGGCAGCAGACGCCTGTTGCTGTCTGCAGCCGGGCGACGCCACATCCTCTGTTTCCCATAAATCAGCGGTGAAGAGCGGCTCTGTCAGGACGCTGATTCTATCTGCCGGCCGGCTTCTGTACAGGTGATGACGTGACGCTAAGTATGCGTGATGACCCCGGTTTATGACAGCGGTTCACAATTAGACACACCCATTCAGCAGCGAGACAGGCCTGATGGAATAATAGCCGTGACTGTCATCCTAATTTATTGCATTATAATGCCACTGCCAGGGTAATATATGGACGTGAGGGACGGCTGTCCAGTCAGCTGCATCAGGACGCTCCTCCTCTGATCTTTTCTTATCTGCACCGTGAACTGAGTATTTATTTAAAGAGGCCTCTCTGGCCTGATTCATTACAGCCTTCCGTCTTCATGTAGCAGTGCGTCACTTATCTGATACACCACAGCCGGGCTGATTTACAATGACACTATCTCCACTGTGTCAACACTGAGCCGGCAGAGGCAGGCAGGCTGCGACAACAGCCTCAGGCCGCTTCTATTTTCTCCTGTTGAGGCTGAACAGACGCACTCACAGTCACATCTGAGAGAAAACACACTGAACAGATGTCACGGACACAAGGTGACAGAATTCAGAGCTTTGTGTCTTTCTTTGAATCAGTCGCAACCTGAGCTGTCAGCGTCTGATGACCACAGGAGCTACAGGCTGTCAGACAGCACAGAGGTCGCAGGTTCAATCCCCCCAACACCAACACGCCTGCATGTAGGTCACCGTGGATGAATATCAACACATGTGACACACATAATATTTACATTCAGAGCATCTGATCCGACACACAACAAGTTAAAGACGTTTACGTTTTCATGTAGGGCATTCAGCCGACGCTTTTCCTTGTTTCCTCGAGGTAACGGACAGTTTCATCTGTGACTTCCACTGAGATCTGGCAGCTAATGTACTGTAATGTAAGCTGAGGTCAACCTCTGAGTGAAGTCAGCACAAAGCAGAGCCTCTGGTTCTGGTCCTGGTTCTGGTTCTGGTTCTCTCTCTCCTCTCTGTAACGTTAAGTCCAGTTCCCCTCCAGCTCCAGTCAGCAGAACAGAACCTGGAGGTCCGCTCCGGATCACTGCTGCTGCAGCAGGAGTGAAGATAAATCCACTCTCGCACTCTCCTCCTGAACAGCTCTGGATCAATATACATTAACAATAAATGAAAATACTGTGTGTTCTGTGAACGGATCAGTCGTACAGAGAATTAGAAACTCTGCATCAGTGTTTTCTCCTCACTCAAAGCAGCTGAAAGAGGATTTACATGTATCAGAGGGACAAAAACATGAAGTGACATCATTTTGCTCCAACAATCAATTAATGATGCTTTAATTGTCCCAGTCTGCATGTTTAATTGCTGAATTATTTATTTCTTGCATTGTTTCTTCACTGTATGATCTGTGTTTTGATTTTGTAGCACATTTATATTATTGTTTGACTTTACTGTAGTTGTTAAACTCTTTCCTGTGACATTTTCTCTTCCCAGAGATCAGCTGCAGACAAACTGTATTATCAGTGTGTTTCATTTCCTTTTGTCTGCTCAGCTGCTGACGACACACATTTCTTTTCTGCATTCCAAAATAATGGGAAATGCCAAACAAATAAATTATACTGAAAAAACATCCAGAAATATTTAAGATAACTCAAAGATAAACTGGACAAAGAAAAAAGAAGAGCAAACTAGGCAGTAGGGGTGGATCAACCCCGAAATGACTCCTCAGAAGAAGAAGAAGAAGAAGAAGAAGAAGAAGAAGAAGAAGAAGAAGAAGAAGAAGAAGAAGAAACATCTTTAATCAACATCCACTGTACAGCAGTGACGTTGCTGTATGACAGTGAGGCTGATTAAAATGTTGAACTACTCCTTTAAACCAGCTTTTCTTTGTGTTTCCATCAGATTTAACTGTACGGAACCAACATGTTGTAAAATACCTTGCTGGACTAATTAGAACATCAAATGTGTCGTCTAACCTCCATCACGTCGACACGGAGGTTTTAATTGTCGTCTCGTCTCACCTCAACAACAACAACAACAACAACAACAACAACATGTACGACTGAGAAACAACCAAACATCAAATTAACAACAACACGTTTCATTAACAAAAGTGTAGAGACCTGCCAGCTGAACTGCTAAAATTACAATATGACCCATAAAAGCAGTCACACGTGTATCTTTACACAGGTACAGACTGCTAACGGCTAAAGCTATCACTCTGAAACAACTGAAAGTTAAATGTACCAAAGTTTAAAAAGTATTCCTGCATTTTAAATGACATCAGCAGCTGATAAGAGCTTGTGTCATTAGTGAGGAGACAGACTGTGAGCAGGTTGACCCACATCTGACTCCACAGCAGAGCACAGCTCCACTGTGTGAAGTTAAAGCTTCATTCTGAAGGTATTCGTTCAGCTTTTGTCCTCTGAACATCTCGACAGCAATCAATAAATCAAATAATCTAAAAATACAAGAATACAACCGTGTGGTTGTCAGAGGCCTCTGGTCAGCTACTCTTTTGGTTCAGCCAGATGCTAACATGCTAGCATGACAGCAGTGAATGATAAATCTTTCTTAAATCAGATGGATTTAAACAGAAGTTTGGTTGAGTGTGTCTTTGTGCAGCCATGCTGTACTGCAGTCCTTCCCTGCACAGGGTCCTTCTTCACAGGGTCCGTCCTCACAGGACTCACAGGGTCCGTCCTCACAGGACTCACAGGGTCCGTCCTCACAGGACTCACAGGGTCCGTCCTCAGAGGACTCACAGGGTCCGTCCTCACAGGACTCACAGGGTCCGTCCTCAGAGGACTCACAGGGTCCGTCCTCAGAGGACTCACAGGGTCCGTCCTCACAGGCTGCATTCCGACGCTGCAGGAGGAGCACATGCAGCTCACCTGGGCATGTTTTGTCGCTGTGTTCGGTGTCACCTTGTACAAATGTTTTGATTCAGAATTGATTTCTTTCTTGCAGAGGCCGTGCGCATTGTGTGTGTGTGTGAGATGGAAGCAGACACGGAGAAGAGAAAGAGGAGTACCTCTTTACGAGCTAACTCCACGCTCTAATGAATACAAATGGGCCCTCATCTGCTCCACTTTGCATGGCTGGTGGAGGGCAGTGTGTGACACCAGCAGGCCCGGCTCCACGGACACTAAAGGAGCTAATCATTACCCTCTCAGAGCCTATCTATCACCGGGCTGGCCCTACTAATCTGCCTGTGTCTGCACATGATGGATGTTTTGCTACCTCTAATGCCAGCGCGCTCGTGCATGCAGACAGATAATCAGAAAGGGAAGTGAAAGCATATCTCATAATTACGATTATGATCCATACAGACGAATTACCACAGAGGGGTTTTGGCGCTGTGCGACTCGCTCTCTGATGACATTCATAATCATTGATCACTGCAGAGATCCTGCTGGTGATAATAAATGAGTTATGGCAAAGGGCTGGAAGACGGATGGGAGGCGTCTGACGGGGACGGAGACGGGAGGATATATGGGTTAAAGTGAGCCAGGTTTCCCCCAAAGATCATCTCCACCCTGCTGTGAGCCTGGTGTCAACATCTGTCCTGACTGATCCCGTCACAGCTGTTAGAACAGGTGGGATCACTCCCGACATGGGCCGAGGACACGTTTGAGATCCGATCATGTGACCACGCACACACGTGTCCTGGACCACACCGAAGGACCGCCAGCCCACCTGACGTCCTCTTTGAAACAAGAAGGTGAAGAAGGAGATGCAGCTTCTGAACCAGTGACCACAGTATCACCAGACTCCCTTAACAAATTGCCTAATTTTAAGAGTGGCTCAGTAAGAACAAACTGAAGAGACTTTGTGAATCAGCTACAACAAATTCTAAATCATTGGTACCATCTTGTAAAGTCGGCATTAAATGCAACACCTGCAGTTGTTTCTGTCTCTGAGAAGTGTTGATTTGTTGCATCTAAAGTTCTTTTACCTGCCATCATGTAGCAGCTGATGTAAGCTACGTCTTGCAGAAATCACCCAGACTTCCTTTGAAAAATCTCTCAATTTTGTGAGTTGTGTTAGCGTTTTACAATGTGTGTTTTAATCACTTCTGTCTCTGATAAATTCTTAATAATTTGGGCCTTCTTGTTAATTCACCTAATTATACATCAGGTTTTTTCTCTCTTTGTGTAACATCACATCTGTTTGTCGCAGTACTGTAGATGTTTATGTGCAGAGCTGTAAAGTGCGATCAGATCAGACCTCAGGCTGGAGGATTCTGGGGAAACCTGGCTCAGACACTCTGCAGAGGCTGGTGTTGTTTGTGCAACCTATTCCAGCCTAAACGCAGATTTACTGAAGCTCTTCCGACATCTTCTGACGACAGTGAGGCTTCGGAGTGAAAACAAAAGCCTGTAGAAGGGCTGAATGTTTTCATCGAGCACACAGAGAGAGCGTCAGGAGGAAGGAGGCGGCTAAACAAGCTGAACAAACCTCTTCCTGAGCCTGAGCCGCAGTGCCAGCTTGCTAATTTCCGCCTCCTGGTCAGGCGTTGCTGATTCCAGGAGACTCTCTCTCTCTCTCAGTGAGCGTCTGGAGGGGTGGGGTGGTGTTCGGGGGCTGGTGGGAGCGTAATCCTTGGCCTTTTCGTTGGCCTGTAATGATTCCGGAGCTCAGCGGCTAATAGGGCATTATCGGGGCCCCCGCCTGGCCGGACAGCTGATTAATGTCGGAGGAGAAGACACGGGGCCCGGCCGGGGCCTGATAAAAGGGCGCGGGGATTGGAGGGAGCAGGATGATGAATGAGCTACAGAGCCCACGCCCGTGTCTCATTAGCGCGCCCCTGCTCTTTGGCGTTGAGCTAATGTAGCGCGTCGGCGCTGTGGCCGGCGTGGCGGCTGTGAGGAGGAAGTGGACACAGAGAGAGAGAGAGCTGGTGATAGTGACCTGTCGTCGACCGAGCTAATTGAGGATAGGTTGCTCACACACCCGTCACCATGACAACCACACTACACACCTCCGTGATAACGGTCTTATGTAACGCGTCCACCGCAATAAGCTTAAAATGCATCTTTTTTTCTTTTTGTTTCAGCCGACTGCACAATTACTGAAGAGTTTATTTGAGTTAAATACTCTCTGACAAACCTTCATGTGCACGTGTGTGTGTTTGTGGTGGAGGTGGGTGGAGCAGCGGCAGCAGGCGGGGGTCTCCTCCTCATTTGAATGTGAAAGTATTCTTCAGCGTGTCGTCAGACCGTCCTGCTCGGCTCTGTGACCCCTCTGAAGCGGGCCGGGGTCAGGGGTTCAGTCCAGGACAACGCCCCCTATCACTTCTGGTGTCACTCACATGATGTCACATCAGCCTCTGAGCCACGAGGGCAGCGGCGCCCTTAACAATAATCTAATTAAGTATCAATGAGCTTCGTCGCCCTGATGTAATGGGCTCTTTATGGGCGGGGGCCGGGGGGGAGGTGGTTGTACAGCTGGTGGCAGTAAATGAGACAGGATACATCCTCATAAATGTTTAGCATGTGCCACACACACACACACACTCACTCACACACACACACACACACACACACACACACACACACACAAATAAAAGGTGAAGGTGTATTTAGTAACTATATTCATTTAACAACACAAAGATTTAAAGGACATTTACATTCTGCGTCTCTGCACACATTAACTGGTTAATCTAGTTCAGATCACGTTCACATCGATTGATCAGCTGATTTTCTCATCAGGCGTTGGAGTTATTACAGCCAACGAAGCTGCCAAACAGCCGCCCACAGTTTGAGTCAGATATTCTGTTTTCATGGTGTGAAAACAGAGTTGCAGGTATCTTTAATTTGTTTTAACATGTTAAACTTTGTGTCTCTTCTCTTGTTTTCATCCTGAACTAACAGATTCTTGACTGCTAGCACCAGAGCAGCGAGCAGAGGAACATTGGAAATACATGAACATCATCAACACGGTGTCAAAGACTTCGATCTCAGCAGCTTCATAGATAACATCTTTACAGATGAGGCTGTGATCACAGCAGACGAGATGTATGCAGACATCTGATGTTTGTTTTGTTTTTTAAATTGAAAGGAGACTTTAAAGGAGATTATGCATTTTCCCTTTTCTCTTTTGCTTCAGTGTTTTATTTGTACTGTAGGTTCTTAAGTTAAAGCTCCTCTCTCCCACAGAAAACACAGCTACTTAAACGCCTCGTCAGACATCCCGCCTTTAATTCTGTGACATCAAACTATCACATATTTGCATAATTTATGCCTTTATTCATGCTCAGTGAAGATAAGTGGGGGCTGAGACATGACAGAGATTACTGGAGACAAAGTGAGGGGTGCTGGCTCAGGCGTGTGTGAGCTGACCAATCAGAGCAGACTGGGTATCCAGCGGGGCGGAGGGGCTTTTTGAGCATTAAAGCATTTAAACGTGTTTTAGAGGTGGCAGAGCACTGAGTGTCAGCTGACAGCAGCACTGTGGAGATAATCAGATCTGCAGGTTTGTTGTGCTGCTGTCCTCGTGTATGTCATCACTATTATCAGGATGAGCGGAGTTACACTCGCGCATCGACAGAATAACACATTAATGAAATGACAGTTACCACGGTGACGTTCACAGCTCTTAAAGAGACATCAGGATGGAGTAATTGTGTACAGAATAATAATGAGGCGAGGATTGAGCCCTGTGGGGCTCCACCAGGGAGTTCACCTCCTGAAAATATGAATAATTAGATCAGTCAGAGAATAAAGGAAACAGTGAGAAACAGGCTGTTAGAGCCAGTGTGTGTGAAGGGTAAATGTGTACAGTGTGTGTGTGTGTGTGTGTGTGTGTGTGTGTGTGTGTGTGTGTTCACTGTGGGTGGCAGCACAGTTGTTTAGGGATATCTGACCCCATGGGGGGGTCAAAGGTTTATTAAAGAGCCTGTAAGTACTCGTTCAAAATAGAGCCCTGACCCATTACCCTCACTCCCCACCCCCCACCTGCTCCACACACACACACACACACACACACACACACACACACACACACACACACACACACAGCAGAAGCACCAACACACACTCACATGCTCACTTTGCACCTGTTCTGTAGTAGATGAGTTCCTGGTGCAGAACAAACACTGAAGCTTTATACTGACACACACACACACACACACACACACACACACACACACACACACACACACACACACACACACACACACACACACACTGTATGATGACATAAATATAACATAGCTGTACATTAATATAATAAGTTCAACATAAAACCAAGAGCAACTAATAAAACATGTCACCAGTGTCCGTGTAGTTTGTGTATTTTATTAGATTAGTTAAAAACTTTATTGACACTTTTAAACTTTATTGACATCAGCATGAAGGTTCATTAACGTATAAAAGCAGACAAACTGCAACAATCAGTGAATTAGTCGTCTACTATAAAATAAGGATCATATCATTTTTGAAATTCAATTTATCAGTTTGAGTAAAACAGTAAATATTCCCAGCTTGTTAAATGTGAACATTCTCTTTCCTCTGTGACAGTAAACTGAAGATCTTTGTGTCGTGGACAAACCAAGATAACTGAGAACGAAACACTGATCGACATCTTTCAACATTTCCTGACAAACAACGGATCAATTAATGGAGGGAATAATCGACTCTGCAGACAGACTTCAGTTACCAAACAGCAGCTGAATGTTTACAGATGTAACCATGAACGAATGTGCAGAATAAATGATGATGAATGATTGATGCTTCACACCAAACTGAGTAAAGACACTGTTTGTTCATGAAACGTGAATATTGATTTGTGTCATCAGACAGTGATGAAAAAAAACCACAAAGGAATGAATGATTATTAAAGATAAAAGCTAAGCTGTGGTCACAACATCAACGTGATGATCTGATGATCTGTTTCTCTGAGTCGACACTTAAAGATCCAGATCAACACATTTAATGTCATGAACATGAAACATTACAGGCTGTGAGCTGCCAACACGAAGCCTCCAGGATACATGATGACAAGAATCAGAAGAAGAAGATAAGAAACACACGAGGTGGCTGCAGCTCAGAACATGAAGTCATCAGAAGGCTTGAGTCTTAACTCTGGCAGGGAAATTCTGTTTTCACGTATTCGATTGAAGGATGTTGAAGATACATTTCTCATCTATGATGCTGAGAAACTGCATCAGAATCAGCTAAAGTGTGAAGGAGGTTGAACGAGATCGCTAAAATATGGTCCAACTTTCACCTCTGAACCAGTTCTGAACATCTTGTCACTGGCAACCACAGATGTTTTAAATATGTCTGTTTACTAAAAAGGCTCATCAGGCTTCTCAGCAGTGATATACAACATCTATATGTTAAACAGGATTCATGCAGGTCTGTCAGATGTGCAGGAGATGATATGTAGGTCAGTGCTGTAAGTCTTCGTGATTAATATTTTATTTTTATTTTAAAGACGTGTCATTGGTCTTCACACCTCGTCCTCGTCAGTAATGTAACGTGATGTAAACATCAGCAGCATGGGCCCGGTACAGACCTGACGGCTGCGTGGGCGCTGCCACATGTAAACATCAAGAGGAATCAGAAGGTCAAGCTCTAGTTCTCCTCTGGATCACTGAGTCTGACCTCCCCCTCCTCCCCTCCTCCCCCCTCCTCCCGTTCCCATCCTGAAGAAGCACAACAAGAGTTTCTCTCCAGTCTTATTAAAAGAGGCTGGGTCTCTGCTGTGAAGCATTGATGTCTAGACGGCTCCTCTGCCATGAAAGGCTCGGAGGCCTCGTCCCTCGCGCTCATCCTCTCCTCCCTTTGTCTCGTCCCTGTGTCCCTCCGTCTTCCCCGCTGGCTCGGGACAATTACCAGCCAGCGCTACTTCCTAAACGTGTCGTCAGGGGCCGAGCGGTTCCCCGTCGGGGGCCCCGGCAGCCAGGGTCCGAGGGCGGGACCCCCGTGATCGACCATGCGGAGCCGCGACACAAGAGAACGGCTGGCTGCCCTCCAAGGCCGGGCGGATGCAGGTGTCAATCACTGCAGCCGGGTGACGCTGACAGTAAGCTGAATGTTTATCTGGATTTCAGCACGTTGTTTTGATCTCGATAAGAACTTTTGGAGCAACATGAAGGTTTACAGCTCGCACCGCCTGCCTCCGCGTCTTTCTCCCTCTCAAATTGGATCCTGCGTCTATCTGGGAGCGCCGCCTCCCCGGGCTTATCACGAGCTAATGACTACATCGCACACCAGCGAGGGGGAGGTCCAACAGTGTGTCTCGCTCTTTTCATGCCAGAGGGGCCTCCGGCACAAAAGGCCGTCCACAAAAGAGCCCTCTTATTCTCTCATTATTGACACTCTTAATTGTTTGTGCTGTCTGATAATGGCCCTCAAAGCCTCGCCGTATCAGCAATAACCTTCTGTCTCGGCTGTATGGCTGGATTGATGGCGGTGGTGGAGGGGGCGAGGGGGGGTGAGGGTACTGTAGCACTGCTGGGGGACCGAAATAGGTTCGGAGCCGCTTCTCTACAAGGTTGAAGTCGTCTGTATTCATAACCGATTTCTGCAGGAGAGCGTGTGGATGTGAAGCCCTGCGGAGGTCATCGGGGAATCCATTTCCATTTTGTTTATTAGCAGCTTTGTGTGTTTGCCAGCGCCGGCGCCCAGAACCACGGGCACTCTGCGATATTGTTGTCTTATTAATTACGTGCGGGGGTGTAAGTACAAATCTCTTGATACGTCAGGCGCGCTCTTCAAACGCGCTGCTTTATTACGAGAGGAAACGTTAGCCTTAATTAAACGACACACTTTTATTAGCGTGGCGTGTAATGGCGGCTTCCGCTCCTGTCAGCGGCGAGCGGCCGACGCTGGTGGTGATGCCAGTCAGCGGCCTCTAAGAAATCACAAGTGTCTAATCCCATTTCAACTGGTGTAATTAGAGGGATGCTCCTGTCATTAGGCAGCCGCAAATTGCCCACTTACCCCGGCTTATAAATATTTGAGAGACACTTCTTATAAATTGTCGGGGTATTGAAAGGAATTCGCCTGAAAGCAAATTAATAAGTTATTTATGAGGAGTGTTAATCAGTTATCTGTTTGCATTCATCGCTGCAGCTCCGCTGGATCTGAGCAGGTCGAGTCACCGAGACGAGCGCGAGACAACAACAGACAGTCGACTTCACAAAGTTTAACTCACGCAAAGTAATTGGTCACACACACACACACACACACACACACACACACACACACACAGGTTGGTCCATCAGTCTGAGGAGATCTGAACTTTGGTGCGGTTGCTAACTGATGTAGCAGTGTCGTCGTCTCCTCCCTCCATGTTGATGTAAAGTCAGGTGAAGTCTCCTAACAGCTGGGGACTTGTTTTAAAAAGGAAGTGGAACTCTACCAAATCAGCTGTTAGCGCTTCCTGTTTGCAGTGTACTCATCGATGTACGGACAACTATCACTGGAAAGTTAAAAACATGATGTTTCTCAGGCAGGTTCTGCTCGTGTCAGGGTCTTTTTTAGGATTTCTAAGCAGCTTTATGGATCATAGTCCACAGAACATTTCTGCAGCTTCACAGTAAAACAGAGTTGCAGCGTTCTGCAGCTGAAGCTGGAGACTAAAATCCATCAGATGTTTTTCACACCACGCGGTCGAGCTCGTGCACCTGCTTCAGATGAGGTGCATGCTAAAGCGTTTAGCTCAGCAGCTTCAGTGACGATTATCTTCTGTTTCACTCTAAATGGAGCCATAACTCACAACATGAGCATCAGGCTGTGTGGACAGAAACTGGGTCATTTTAATAATAACACAGAAGTATAAAGTAGCATAAGTGAGGTACAAGTAGATCAAAATTGTGTTTAATGAATGTGTGAAGGCAGTTTCAGCACATACACACAGTTACTCCATGTTACTGATGGCTGACTGTACAGCAGCAGATGTTGGTCTCAGGCCTGTGAGGAGGCGTCACAGTGAGAACGAACAGGAAGTGTTCCAGTGTGGCTGCTGTCGCTGTAAATATCTGGTCACTCTGCAGCAGCAGGTGACGAGAGCAGCGAGCACAGAGGCACAACTGAACGGGTCTATTTGTGGAGGCCGAACTGTGCGGCAGCTTTTCAACACTCCCACAGAGAAATGATCATCTGAGATCCTCCGACGTCTGGACCAGCAGAGACCGGACCGCTGCTGGTACTGATGATGAGCTGTGTGATCACAGAGGGAGCTGATGTGAAACAGACACCAGAATAAATGTAACCAAAGAGTCTTCAGGTCTTGGACTGCTGGTTTGACAAAGAAGACATTTGGAGACATTGTTTTGATGTGCTTTGACCGGGAACTTCTATTTCTTGTTTATTCTTGCAGCCACCTTCGCAGAAAAGATGCTAAGTTCATCGTCAGCACTCTGCCTGAAGAAATGTTTTAATTTCATGACTTTTCAGACTCAAATAAGTTTGAATCTGAGACACAGAAGCAGCCGATCTTCTCACTGATGGTCTCGTTTTAGTTGGCGGTCATTTAGAGTCCGTTTCACTGTTTCCTGACCAGGTGAATGGAGCTGAGTGTTGAGGTGAAGCTGCTCCTGCTGTGACAGGACCTGATAATATGTGCTGCATGTTGAACACTGGTGTGATGGAGGACCTGGTCCTCTCTGGGCCTGCAGCCCACCCACAGTCCAGCATGTGAGCGTCCATGACCCTCGCTGCATTCTTCACTCTCGCTCTGCTTTGACTCTCAGGCTGCTTCTTGATGTGACGATGAGCGTCTGACACGCCGCTGCACTCACTTTAATTTGCATGTTTCCATCCCTGACACCTCCACAACACACACACGAGTATATTTAGTCGGCTCTGAAGCACAGGAGCTCTCTTCAAACCGGCCGCAGACTGACGGATCCTCTTACAGTCCTGCTGCTCTGTAACTCATTCAGGGCGACGACGGTGATGAAATCAGCTCCTTTTCCCTGACCCACACCCCTGCTGCCATTTCTCTCACACACACACACACACATACACACACACACACACACACACACGCACACACACACACACACACACACTTCCATATTCTTAAAACTCAGACAGCTGGATGCCTTCGTTCAGTAATCACAGCAGAAAATCTTTAACGGGTCAAATCATTTCAGGATTCTGCCGTCGGGATGAACAAGTTGAAAATTAAACACTTTAAAATTCTGCTTATCAAGACTTTTACTTACATAAACGCTGTGTGATCTCTGCTGTGATGTCGGTGGATCAGAACTCTGACACCAGAAGTTTCTGAGGAGACTTTCATCCGTCTGTCTGCAGAGTAAAGACTTTCCTTCCTCTGGTTCTTCGTCTTATTACTTTCATCCGTCTGTAATATTGAAGATTACCTCGCCTCTGCTCACACGGGGCTAATTATCTGCAGAGGTCGAGTGATTTTCTGTGTGAAAATCTTTCATATCAGTAATTTGTGAAGTATTAATTTCAGCAGAATTCTGCCGTGTGTCTTGTTGGGCGGCGAGTCGTCCTGATATCATGAATCCAACACACACTGAGCTCGCTGCGCGCTGCACTGTTGTGTGTTTTCTGTGATTATGAATGATTCATTACTTTATATTTGCAGCCGTTTGTTCGCAGCCTTGTAAACAGTTGACACAGAATGTCGACGTGATTTTTCCATATTGAGAGAATCCAGTTTAATAATGTTGGGGCTGCTGTTTGTCAGATCGCCACGTTTGAATGTGGACACGCGATAAGAGAAACGCTCTGCAATGCAGGAAATTGGTGTTGTTGACAGGTGTGTCGGAGAACGAAGGCAGGCCACAACAAAAAGATGAAAATGATTTCAGCTGTGGATAAATGGAAGCAGCGCAGATGTGCCAACCAATTTGTTCGCGCCAACTGCCCGAAATCTTTGAGCTGAAATCTGCAGCGGGCCGTAATTAGAATAAAGAAAAACACAAGTCGTTTATGCAAATCCACAAACACAACACACCACGGACCGGTAATAAAATAACTGAGAGGGAGCGAGGAGAAAAGACAGCCAGGAGAGAAAAGCTGAGTTTTTGTCGGGAGGCGTTTCAGAGGAGGAGGGTGCCTAATTTAAGACAGGCCAGAGGCCGGGCGTCCAGCTGGTGCTGCGATGGTGTGGCCGGGCAGCAGAGAGTAAACACACATTCCTACCACAGGAATGTGCCCATATATACTGAGTGTGTGTGTGTGTGTGTGTGTGTGTGTGTGTGTGTGTGGTGAAGGTCTCTGTGTGATAAACACAGTGTGTGAAACACTATGAATATATGAAGCAACGTAAAGTAAAAACAAAGTTCCACATATGAACTGAACTCAGTGTTCAGCTGTGATCCGACACCACGACAGCAGACACACACTTCTAACACACAACATGTCGCAGTACACATCATACACACATGGACGGGTGTTGTCTTGTGTCTCTTTGGATGTTGTCGATCTCTTCATAGTCACTTGAATCCCTCCATGTTTGTTTCAGGTGTCATTAAATGACACTGACACTCTGGACTCTTGGGCCCATTTCGTTATCCATCCATGATTCTAGTCTACACACACACACACACACACACACACACACACACACACAGGCTGCACAAACACAGGTGCATGCAGCAGCAGTAAGGTGCAGGTGCTGCCTTTCCTCTCTGACTAACACACACACACACACACACACACACACACACACACACACTGGACATTCCACACATATCCTCCCAGCAGCCTGAGAAGTGTCCGGAGAGCTGCTGACCGCTCCTCCTGACCTCCCACAGACCGGACAGGTGGCAGGAGAAGGAGCGCAGGGTTTAAAACAGACTGTGACCCGGCTCACCTCTCAGCTCCAGACCCTTGACCCCCCTCCTGACCTCTGAGGCACCTGCGCAAGCTGCTCCACGATATGAGGACAACCTGTTGCCATGCTCCATCGAGCCCGATGCCAAAGACACTGCACACGCATGTACTGCAAATTAAAGTTCAGCTCATGCAAACAGAGACGGGGAGGATGTGTTGCAGTCTGTCAGCTGTCCCATCTCTGCTTTAAGTCCAGTGTGTTACTGAACCTGTCAGTCTGAGTGTGAGCTGTGAATTTGAACCTGTGCGTCCGGCCTGTTTGTTCCCAGCGGTCTGGACACCAGAGCTCTCTGGGAAGCAGGAGCTGGTCAAAGTTCAGGTCACTGAGCCACAACACCTGCAGGCTGCTGCTGCTGTTTACTGCTGTCACTGATCTGTTGGTGCAGCAACACCAACAGGAGGGAGCAGGAGATGAGCATCATGTCCGGGTCTTCTTACGTGGATCAGGTTTTATAATAATAATGATTTAACATCCGTCTGGATCTTTACAGCTGTTTAAAATATATCTGGAACTCCTGACAAAGCAACCGATCCTTAATCCTACACCTGCAGAACATCAGTCTTATTGACAGTCAGCTGTAAACTCAGTTCTGTCTCACTTCACCAACACCAATGAGCAGTTTCATCTGGGATGATCCTGAGGCTTTCAGTGTGCTGGTGGAGGAGAGGATACATATTCATACAACGTTGAAAGTTTAAGGCTCAAAGTTAAAATCAGTGAAGCTCCTCCAACTTCTTCATTTATGCTTCTGTGTAAAATGACGCTGTATGTACAGTGTAACCTCTCTGTATGTGCACGCAGCCTGACGGGCACCTCCCCGGAAATGTAACTGCACATGACAGCGACGCATCGCAGCGGCTGATTGGTTCACTTGGAAGCATCAGCTGGCGATTCGCTAACACCGCTAACAACGCAGACACACCAGCACACACGGACAAATGCTCACCACGACATGGATCCACATGCACCATGAACCAGCCTGTAGCTTCTCCAACCGTCGCTGAACTTGAAACCTTTCCAATAATTACGGCCGTGTGAGACATTACTAACATGGAACTTTAGATTAGTGAAGATTATATTTGGTGTTTGTTGATGAACACGTAAGCAGACTAAGTTTCTGTGCTGCCTGAACAGACAGTGTGCAGTGAAAAGGTTCTGTTAGAAAACATTCAAGGTCAACAGAACCGGTCTATTGTCTCGGACGGCGGTTTGGGAGGAACTGCGAGCAGATTCAGACTCATTCAGATGTGATGAGACTCCGAGCTGAAGACGCTGCAGCATGACAAATCTCCAGATTACCCTGCGGGCCCGTCCCTTTGTTGTGATCCAACTTACAGTCGTGTGTTTTTTGAATATCAACTTCCAAATCTACAATGCATAAATTCATCGCACATTCAGCAGAGAGGGCGGCGATTCCATGCAGAGAAATGGGGCCTTGGGTTTCAGGAGGCCATCAGGCCCCCCGCGGTGTTTCTCATCCAAACTCATTTGGATGTGTGACTGGGAACGAATCAAGGAGAATTACTTCTACTGAGCCGAAAAGCTATCTCACATGCACAAACAGCACACACACACACACACACACACACACACACACACACGTCCACAAACATAAGCAGACTGCATCATCTTTCATGGATGTTCAGGATCTTCTTTCAGGTAAAAAAGAAAAAGAAGCATTTGAACTTTTCTGCTCTCACTTCATTTTTAAATGCTCTCGTGTAAAATCATCTTTTGGACTCTTCCTGTTTTTAGGGTAACGTAGCCACAGCGAGCGCTGGGGGAGTCTTTAGCCTTCGTCTTGGCCATGACTATCAAAATAATTAGCTCTTGTGGGACGGTTTGCAATTTAGCATCACAGGGTCCAAATAATTCATCATAGCTGGAAGCTTTTTCTTGGATTGGACGATATGTGAGGTGGAGCGCAGGAGGGCAGGTCCGGTGAGGAGCTGAGCCGGGCCAGGAGTCAGGTGGTGCTGAAAACAAAAGGTTGTGAACTTTAGTGACCTTCAGACTGTGGACGTGAACCAGGACAGGTGCAGCTCACAGGAGAAGCTTTAATTCAAATGTTACTTCACATACGACGAGTCTCAGTGACTGTCAGCTTCACACACTTTACTGCTCTGAGTGTGTGATGTCTGAACGGATAAACTAACAGTTCATGTGCAGTATTTAGACGGGAACGTTCACACGTCTGTGGCCACGGTGGATTTGTGGTCCTTGTTCTTGGTTTGAGTAATAAAACTGAGTGATACAGCGATCTGTGGAGTTTTGTACAAATCAAGATGAAAACAGACATTTAAAACTTAAAGTACAGATGATCCTCAGATCTGTCAGGTGTTTACTTCCTCACTTTCTTTCATTAGTGTCAGATAATCTGTTGGTGCTGTTTGTTAAAGAGGAACTTATTCTAGAAATCAGGTTCAAACAGACGTCTTGTGACGTTAAAACAAAGGAAATCTTTCACACCTTCCTGAAGTCCTGCGGCTGCAGTGGGTGTTGCCAGGTTTGTCTACTGATCATATCTGGCAACTGGATCTTCTTCTTCTTCTCTCCACTGTGCCTGCTTTAAAGACAGCTAGCTTAGCGTTAGCGTGTGGAGCACGTATCCCCTCGGGTCATCATCAGGGTGGTGAAATAAGTTTCATGAAGTGATTTATAAAGTTGTATTTATAATGAATCTAAAAGTTAAGATAACTGATTCAGAGGAGCTCGGGCCTTGGACCGGTTCTGATTTCATGCAGATCAATAAACCCGATCAATTAAACAGCTGAATGAATCAGTTAACGTCAGCCTGACATCCTGCAGCCTCGCAGCTTTCCACAGCCTTCACACACACGCGAGGTGAAGTGATCGTGTGTGTGTGTGTGTGTGTGTGTGTGTGTGTGTGTGTGTGTGTGTGTGTGTGTGTGTGGGCCTCCTGCGGTGCTGCCCGGCTGTATTTTCCACAGATCCTCTCAGATCCTCCCTGTGTTCTCTTGTCTCGAGGATTTCCCAGCAGCCCCTTCGGCTCTTTGATGTTTCCCATGAAGCTGAGCTGGACCACCTGCACTCTCTCCTCCATGCTCCATCATTTAACAGGCTCCAGGACAGCTGCCCCTCAAACTGCACACAGCACCACCCGAAACAGATCTGAAGCGCTCGGTGCTGTTTGGACTGTGACGGCCGACTCTGGCTCCGACTCAGACGAGACCATTACTGGGTTAGCTTGTTGAATGAGGTGAAATAAAGTCCAGAGATGCTCAACGTACAGCAGCAGAGGAGAAACCACATGACCCAGTTTCACCCAGATCACTGAGAGGATACAACGTTCAGTTTCTGGACAGTGATGAGAGGTCCAGTCCGGAGCGACACAGTCCTCTGGTGACGAGCGCCTGGTTATACGTCCATGTCAGCATCATCAGATGGATATCTGTCCACGCCCCCCTGTGTCCAATATGAGTCATCAACTCTTTTAATGATTTTCCAGGAAGTTACAAACTATAAAATACAAGTTGTTCTGTGACTGTTGGGCCTGATACAGGTGATACATGCAGCACATGTAACCTTTACAGCAGTGTGTGTTCAGTGAGTGTTTTTTCATTTCAGGTTCTCTCAGCTCGAACTTAATTGATTATTTTTAATTGGTCTTCTGAATATATACCTCAATTTTCTGTTGTGATCACAGGATTAATTTTTTTCAAGTCTACAATGTGAAATATTTACTAACGAGTGTCTGAATGAGACTACAGAGGCTGTCGGGGACATTAAACGTCCTCACAGCAACACGGAGACTCATCTACTCACTCGTCCGTCTTTACAGGCCACTTTAGTTCCACACTGTTCTAACTCTGACTTTACAACTTGTACACTGATCAGTTTACAGAAAACCTGGATAGTAATTGTGCAGTAAGACTCTAGTAAGACAGAAATACTTGTTTCTGAAAATATCTTCCAACTGTGAGTTCAATTTTAAAATCAGTGTGTCGGAATAATGTTTACTTGATCTGTGGAGTCGCTGGTTCATGTTCACAGACTCTAAACTAACATTAGCTGCCGATGACTTCAACACATCATCCGTCCGGCTCGTAGGGACGACAGAGAGACGGGAGAGTCTCAGCGTTCACGTCACGTTACAATCAGCTCACATATGGCCGACAAAAAGTGATTAAAACGTGTAAATTACTACAAATCGTTCCACAGAGCCCCTTTAAATCTTTTGTTTGCTGTAAACTAAAGGAACCTTAAACTGTTTTCACTCTTTGGGAAACATAACTAAACTAAAGAAACGAGACTCTAAGAGGGTGAAACTTTGTGTTCCCAGAGAATAAAGATCAACAGATCAGAGAGGAAACGTGTGAGCAGGAAGTGACCGCCGCCTGCTGACACCTCCGTGTCGCCTCCTCGGTGTCTCGTGTTTCTGATGATGCTCATTCCTCTCGCAGTGACTGACAGCGTGCAGTCAGCCGTGGAAACTATGCATGCAGGGCCTCTGGGATGAGAGGGCGTCGACTTCTCCTCAAGAATTACACACCGTGTGTTTAAAGCTTTTGGATCCGGCTCCTCGGTGGATTTCAGCCGGCAGCGACGCTCCGGGCTCCACTCGGCTTCATCCGGCTCCAGGTGTCACCGCCGCGACCACAAGCTCGGGCGGGACACGCCCCTCGGACCCTGCCACGTTGTCACGCTCTCATTTTGGTGTCACGCCACCTGTCAGTCACTCAGCACCGAGCTGAGAGGCCAGCACTTACCTGCCTTCACACACCTGCCCCAGAAACAAGGAGGCGAAGCTGCAGGCGTGAAGAACACGAACGCAGCGGAGGGACAGTGAACTACTCACACAGATCAGATAACTAAAGCTACATGAAGAGGTTACGTGATACCTTCTGCAGCCACGTGCAGAAGCTCCGCTGCTGCAACATGTCGGCGCCACAGCAGCCGCAGTGATGTCACAAGGAGAAATAAAGACCTGTGATTGGTCGGCTCAGACTGCTTGTAGTTTACGCCGGTGTTCACACACATGAAGCGAAGACATCAGGCTAACGTTACTCATGTAGGAGGGAGGCAGAGATCATCTGAGTGTTTTTAAACGGATCTCTTGCAGCACATGAACTCACTGTGACTTCTGCTTCACAACGATCACTAATCACGTCTGCAGCCATTATCAGTAACTGTTACAGCAGCCCAGCTAACGAGCTGAGATCTGAGGAGGCGCTGTCGACTTCTCTGTCCAGCTCTGAGACGCGTGTGTGCAGCAGAGTCAACACGTCTTATCTTAAAGATGTGAAAACAACACACACGTCAACACACTGCAGATGGATTAATGTTGTGTTTGATGCTTTTATTTTGTAGGTTGCTGCAGTCTGACTGAACTTTCTGAATAAAGGATTTAGATGATGGAGTAACACGTGCAGTGATACAGATCGCTGAGGATGCTGCACACTGAGATGCATCAACAAAAGATGATTATCGACTGATAATCGCTCATTTGTACGTTGATCTACCTTGAAAACAACAATCCTACAGGGGTTTCCACAACGCAGCACAGTGACCTGCCACCATCAGGGCAGCAGAGGGGAGGCGGTTGCTGCAGAAATGGCAGCCATGTTGGGTCAGAAGCAGGCGTGAAGGAGCTGATAACGTGGGTGTATAACAGGCTGATAGCCTACCACAAGAAAAACACGGAGCAGTAACTGTTTCCCTGTAACTTTATTGTACATATTGATGTTTTGAATACAGAGATTTCCAAGCTGGTATATGTACGAGCTGTGTGTGGTTTGTACAAACATTATGAAGCAGCCGCCTGTCATCACAGCTAACAATCACTCATCTGTGCTGTCTGGAGATACGATGACACATCTACAGCTACCGAGACACGAAAAAGTAACGCAGATAAAAATAGGTAATCCTGCGATCAGACTCAGGCGAGGTGATTATTCTCTGTGTGTTTGGTCTGAACGCAGCATGACGCCGTGGGTAACGTGTTAAAATGTTACAGCACATTGTTCTAGTAGAGAACGGATCAGGTGTGCGTGGGCGACATGGTGAGCAGGGTTTAACTTCAACCTCTGTCACCGTGGACTCTGAATGAAGCAGTTCGTTAGCGCGGCCCTGATCGCCTCTGGATCCTGCAGCAGCTCCGTTTGTGTCGATTTACATAAAAAGACTTTGTGCTGTTTTCTACCTTCAGCTTCAGCAGAACACGACCGCAATGATGAGAACACGCTGTCGAAGTGGGCGTCAATAAAAACACGACTGTAAGCTCCTGCGAGGAACAACATCCACTGACCCTCGACTTCTCCTCCACTCCCCAGCTCATTAAGGCTGCGGCTGAGTGCGGTGGGCTAATTGAGTGAATTGTCTAACGGTGGACAGTGTGTGTGTGTGTGTGTGTGTGTGTGTGTGTGTGTGTGCTCCAACACGTTCCCCTGGATTGTTGTTAGAGCTCGGCTCCTGACAAAACCAGCCTGGGCCCTCAGTGCCTAGATAACGAGCTGTATGCCTGACAGGTGTGTCGAGATTAGGGGCGGGCTGTTCCCTAACACCACCTCCCCCACCTCCACCACCCCTCCACACACACACACACACACACACACACGCACCCATCACCCACCTCCCCACCATCATCCCGTCCTCGTACAGTAAACATCCCCATCAGCCTGCCTGCCCACTCTGGGGAGCGAAGGGAGCGAGCATGTTTGACATAATTAATTGGCTCTTTCTATAAAGTGAGTCAAAAGAGATGAAAAGGGTTATCGGCCTGAAATAATTAATTTGGAACTAAATTCGCTGACAGTTGGCTTCTCTCAACAATTCACCTTCTCTCCTCCTCTCATCAGTGCCTCTTGAATGACGAAGATACCGGCTGCCCTGAAAACGAGAGCGCGTTTTAATGAAATGTGGCTAAAAAGGAATTTAATTAATTTGAACCTGCAGAGAAGGTCCTGCTCTTATACATTTCTGCTAGATTATTGCCTTTCATTATGAGGCTAATGTAGCAAGCATTTTTATTCCAATTAATTTGAAATGAAAAGAGGAAATTATGTGGATTAATAATGGCGGGGGTGGTTACACACATCTCTTCAATTACCATCCGTATAGTGCCCCATCCATATCTAACCATCACAGTAATTAACGGGTTTCAGGAGGACTATTATAGCAGTCAATGAAAAGAGTTTGCTATCGCTGCCGGGACAGAGGAGCGTCGCCGGCTGAATGAGAGGCCGTGACTGGGATCAGTTAGGTTGCTGATTCTCATCACAGAGGTTCATTCAGTCGACCTCCTGCGCCGACGACGGCCAACGTCTGCAAATTGAATTGATGAAAGCCAATTTGTCCAAATATTCTCCTGCTCCTCGCTTTTGTTCCTCCTGGATGCTGCATGTTGGACCGCAGTGCAGCGTCCTCACAGCTGCGAGGGTTTATTGTGTGTTTGTGCTTCGTAATGCGGTTGTGAGTCTGTGTGAGTCGGAGAGAGGAGGAGGAGGAGGAGGAGGAGGAGGAGGAGGAGGAGGTGCTGAGCTCGAGGCTGCTGCTATCACCATTAGTGCTAATTATGTTCTTTGTTGAATGGACAAAGGAGGAGTAATTGAATCCGTCACCACTCTCTCCTCTGCTGCCGAGACTCTACTTAACCTGCACGCTCCAGTAATGCCAGCAGTCTCTCCTCCCTGTGATAGCAGCACTTTCACAAAGTTAGAAAACATTATTACACCAGTAACTTTGCTGCACATGTTTTCAGACTGTGACCATCTTCACCTCGTGTTGTTTCAAGTGTTGGTGTAACACAGTGAGATTATCATCATTAAGTTACTGTAACAGGATGAAAACAGACGGTATTTTAGTTTAGCAAAGACTTTATTACAATTTCGCAATATATGACATCCTGACAGACATGAAACTTGAAATATTATTTATTTTGATTAACAGTAATCCAGTTGATTAAACACCATGAATAAGAAAACATCTAACTGTCAGTGTTCCACTGTACTACAGGGTTTATTAATCCTTCATCTCCTCCTCAGAGTTTACACATGGAGTCCTGCAGGGTCCAGAACTCAGACTGTGGACGATCTGGTTCTTCAGCTCCTGTTTTAAATCTTCCCTCAGTGTTACACTGGTTGCTCAGTATTACATTTTTTTAAAATTTTTTTTATTTCCTGATGTTTAAAATCTTTGCTTGGAGGCACAATAAACAGTAACCACTCTTTAACTCATGAACTAATGATATCTAATTATGTGGATGATGATGATGTATTTTTGTAATAGTTGCTCCAAATAATCATTGGTCAATAAATCACTTTTTTTAAAAAATGTTTTCCTGAATTTTCTTCTAATAACTCTATTATTCTTGCATATATGTTGTCGATCAAACGTATTGAAACTATACTAATTAAACATGAGTATATTTGTGTAAAAATAAAATAAGTAAAATTCTAATAACAACGAAAAAGAATATATAAGTATAAAAAGGTATCAAAGTTAACAGTTTAATATACAGATTTCTATATTCTCAATAAATATTATCTATAAGAAAAATGTTAAATAAAATAATATTTTTCAAAAACATGTTTTATTTATTCATTTATTTATGTAGTTATATATTTATTTCCCAACTCCTGTAATCGATAAATTGTCTGTAATTCAGATTTCTTTTTACATTTTCCGATAGTGAGAAATGTTTAACAACAGATGAAACAGGTTATTAAAGTGACGCAGGATGAATGTGACGTCACGTTGTTATGCTAAGTTTGTTGACAGATGCTAGCATGATTAGCATCAACAGTAAAAGTACAAAACAGACTAAATATATTCCCACAGTTTCACGTTCATGAGTAATAATCCTGATGTAGATTTCACACCTTCTGTAGAAGTGCTGTGTGTTAAACTGCTCCTCCTCCTCCTCCTCCTCCTCCACCAGCAGCAGCAGCAGCCTGATAAACAATTTATCATCATGAATGAGCGACCACGGTGCTCCTCCCTCCCCGGAGGAGCAGGTCAGCCATCTTTTGTGGTAATCTCACCCCAGCCTGCTGCTCCTCCTCAATGAGGGGGAGCCCCAGTGCTCTCAGGGGGCCCCTGGAAGGATCTGGGGCCAGTGAAGCAGCACTCGGCAGGGGAACCACCCCAACATCCTGCACCTCTCCCTGCGGAGCCACATGTAATTGTCACGGGATGCTCGTTAAAGGATCCAATTAATCAGAATGGATTGTCCATTACAGGTCAGCAGGCAGGGCGGCCTGAAACAGTTGGCCTTTAGTTCATCTCATACGTGGCTTTAAATGAAGAGTCGCTGTAGCATGACTCCATAATGTCCCCGTGATGTGCCATTAACATTTATGACTGTGGAGGAGATGAAGGAGCGTCGCAGCACCAACATGGAGCCGAGCTGCACCGCAGAGCTCCGTGCTAACGATGCTACAGAGAAGAGCCGCCAATAAGAAGTTCTCACTTTTATCTGAATTATGAATAAAACAAAGTTTTGATCTGATTAATTAATGTTGCCGTCTGATTTAGTTTTAGCCACTTCTTGATCCCTTCATAACTGTTTTAGTTTTAGTCGACACGTTTCATTGCTGCCAGCGTTGAGGTGAAGTGTTGTAGAGGAGGATTTTAATAACCGATCGCCTCCATTGATCCTGCTCTCACTCCAAATGATAGCCTACAACAGTGCTAACAATGCTACATTAACGTTAGCATACCTTGTAAATGTTATTGTACCTGCGTCAAGAATTTATTTTGGCAATTTACTATCTGAACATTTTGAAAACCAAAAGGATTCCATCATATTAACTTAAGACTGATCTCATGGATTTGTACTAATGTTTGCACATGAAAAGATGTTCAGACGATGTTCAGACGGACTCGATATCAGCAGGTCGCCGCCTGCAGAAATATATTCTACATGTTTTCTAACGTTAACTGAACATTAACAAACCAGACCTGGTTGTGAAAGTGTGATTATTAACGCTGTTATCGCTCCGTGTCGTCGCTGGTGAGAAATAAGTGACGTTGAACAATGAATTTAAAAACAGTTGGAGTGAAATTATGAATGAACGAATGATTTACACACAGAACAGTCGGCGTGTTCTTCTTTCCGAATCCATGAATAAAATTACGTTTTGACTTTTGATTCTCATGTTTTTACATTCGTTTCCACGGTGACCACGCCCGAACCCGAGCTCATCTGCTCACCCTGCTCCCCGTCCTGGTCTGGTACCAGAACGAACAGTTCAAGGTGTTGCAGTGGTCCGTCTCCTCTCTGACACTACAGCAGTGATTTAGACTCGCTGTTCACTTTGATAGCTGCTACCGCGAAGCAGATGCTGGGGAGGTCTCGCCGGCCAGGCTTTTGTTGCTGCTCAGCGACTCTCAGAGCTGTTTGTGTTGAGATACTTGATGATTAAAATGATGGCAGTGAAAGATCCTGCGTTCACTGCCTGGTATGTACCTTTGAGTCCGGACGGGTTGTGACCTGCGAGCCCTGTGCGAGCCTCAGGAACGTGGTGTGAGCGGCGGGTGGAAGAAGAAGCTTGTAGTGCGAGCTGAGGCTCCCTGCGGACACATTACCTGTCTTCCTGTGCTCGTCGACCACACGGTGGAAAGAGACTCGGGGGACGTGAGCAGCGCCGGTGGTACACACTTCTTCGCCTTCGTCTTCTTCACACTTTAAATCACATTCTCTCTGCCTCCTCTGCAAAATTAGAAGCAGAACTTTGTCTGAGGAGCAGCAGTGGAGAGAGAGGGAGACAGATGGGGATCTGAAAGATGGAGGGCAGGCGGAGGGCTTGTTGTGTAAGATGAACGATACGCTGCTGAAGAGCACTTTCTAGTGGCTCGACGAGGACTAGCATGTCGGGTCAGGCTGAACCCCGAACACCTCTGATGGATCTCAACAAACAGCTTCATCCCCAGAGAGATGAACCCTGCTGGAACCTGGAGGTAATTATTTTATACCACAGAGACATCGAAGCTCCATTAGCTCCAAACAGATCTGCTGGTGTCTTCACACAGGAAACACCTCCAGAGAAACACCTTCACTTAATGTCATAACACGTTGATTTATCAGAGTTTTAGAGACGAGGTGGATTAAAGGAACAGTCAGGTGACGTTTCATCGTCCACTAAACATTTCTGGAGCAACTTGTGACTCAGATGCAGATGATGGAATAAGACCTCCACATCATTTAGTCTAACATTTAGTTTTCACTGTCAGCATTTTGACTCCTATTTCTTTTAGGGAACAATCAAAAATAACCTTTAGAATAATGAATATGTTGGAGAGTTAATGTTGACCAGCAGCTGGTGATGAAGCCAACATGTTGTTCCACCGTGTGATTAAAGTAGATCATCTACAGGTCGTCCTGTATGTGAGGGAAGAAGATGACGGATATGTTAAGGTGTTAGCTAACGTTAGCGTTCAAACACTTCATCACAGACATTTGATTTTTTATGCTGCTGATGAAAATGTTTCATTATTCA
This sequence comes from Acanthopagrus latus, assembly GCF_904848185.1. Lineage (NCBI taxonomy): Eukaryota > Metazoa > Chordata > Actinopteri > Spariformes > Sparidae > Acanthopagrus > Acanthopagrus latus. The sequence goes on along the minus strand of NC_051047.1, from coordinate 28,979,631 downwards.
AAGGATTTATTCTCATTTTCCTGTGGAAAATTATCAAAAGCATTTGTTTTTTGGTTGATGAAACTAAATGATCTGGGAAACAATGCTCACCCAAAACTGTAAAAAAATAAATAATAATAATAAATCTGGAGACTTGATTTAAAACAGAGAAACAACCAAAGAAACATCAGATGTTCCCACACAGCTCGTCTGCTGTGATCCATCATTATTTACACTCTTTATTAAACTGAAATTTTAGCTACTAAGCTAAACATGTTAGCACACGCTGTTAGCTTCACCTGTCACAGTTTTGATCATTTTCATTCTCACTGATGGTTTCTAGTGTGTGATGGTTGTCAGTCACCTCAGCAGCCTGCAGCTGAAATAAAAAGACATTTTTTGAATCTTGAGCAGTGAGGTCGAAGCGTTGCTGCCCGATCAGTCATTTACATTCCTAGAATATATTCTAGCAAACGTTGGTGCCGCGCTGAGTGACGAGCTAACGTGGCTAATGTTGAACTAAAACACTGGACTGATTATTTTTTCATTAACGTGTTTTTTCACCTCAGTTTGGATCTCGAGCTGCTCGGAGCCACTTGATGCTCTGAACAGTTGAAGTGTAATTTGAACTCTTTCCTCCTCGCGTCAGTAACATCGGTTCTGATCCGTATTGCATCAGCTTCTGGTATCACAGAGGAGCGACTGTGCGGCGCTGCTCTCTGTGGAGCCGGGAGGTGCAGAGAGAAGATAAATTATCAATCCCACAGTTGCTATTGTGCTTTTAGCACGGCGAGAGGCCGCATAGCGCACCGGCTATGTCATCCTCACCAGGTCGGGCCGTGAAATCCTCTATTTGAGGCGCCAGTGTTCAGATAATACGTATGTAACCGATGTCCTGGTGATGAGCGGCTCAGGCTGCCGCTCCAGGAATAGAGCCGAGTCACAAGGTCGCATTGTAAAGATGGAGGCCTTCTTATGTGGGATTATACGTTAGACCAGACTGAGCGAGAGGCACCGATGTGGATGATGGTTATCACGTTTAAACACGTTTCCATATCTGGAAAACAAATATAAGGTTGTATATTTAGTGTTTACTGGAGACGTTTAGAGCTCCGAGACACCAAACACACATTAAACATCAGGATGAACTGAGAAAAAACCTTTAATTCAGAGTTGATCTGGATTTATGTTAAATATCAGCCCGACACGTCGATCTGATCCTGATTATATTGTTGTGATGGTCAAATTTATCACTGAACTCACAGAAAGTAAATCATGTTTCTTCTCTGCTGCATCATCAACATGATGAAACATCTGTACAGTCACTTTAATTCACTCATAGTTATATTATTGTTCATCATTCATTTGGTGTTTAGTTATTAAATGATCTGCACCAGGAGCAGTGATGTTAAAGTTACCAGCATGTGAGGAAAAGTAAAGATATTGTGTTAATAAATCAACAATTATTCATTAGTTACTTTAATTACTTTAAAGTTTCTCATAGAATCAGAGGCAGTATCGTACAAGTAAGAAGCTCAGATTCCTTAAAATACTATGTAAAGTGAAAATACTAAAGTAAAAGTCTTAAAGTCTCTGATATCAAATGTACTGAAGTGTCAAAAGTAAAAGTGAATTATACATCAGTCAGTTATCAGATATGAAGTTCAGCATTTTTAAAAAATCTGTTGATAAAGATAAATAAATTAAAATATTCTACTCTCCTGGTTCTGCTGTGTTCTCGAGGTTCTGCAGTGTTCTGCTGGTTCTGCTGTGTTCTCGAGGTTCTGCTGTGTTCTGCTGGTTCTGCTGTGTTCTGCTGGTTCTGCTGTGTTCTCCTGGTTCTGCTGTGTTCTCCTGGTTCTGCAGTGTTCTGCTGGTTCTGCAGTGTTCTCCTGGTTCTGCTGTGTTCTGCTGGTTCTGCTGTGTTCTGCTGGTTCTGCTGTGTTCTCGAGGTTCTGCTGTGTTCTCCTGGTTCTGCTCTGTTCTCCTGGTTCTGCTGTGTTCTGCTGGTTCTGCTGTGTTCTCCTGGTTCTGCTGTGTTCTGCTGGTTCTGCTGTGTTCTCCTGGTTCTGCTGTGTTCTGCTGGTTCTGCTGTGTTCTGCTGGTTCTGCTGTGTTCTGCTGGTTCTGCTGTGTTCTCCTGGTTCTGCTGTGTTCTGCTGGTTCTGCTGTGTTCTGCTGGTTCTGCTGTGTTCTCCTGGTTCTGCTGTGTTCTGCTGGTTCTGCTGTGTTCTGCTGGTTCTGCAGTGTTCTGCTGGTTCTGATGAATGAGCTGATGAATGTGTGGATGTGTGGAGTGATGTCATCGAGCGTTTCTGTCAGGGACTCATTATTTCGATGTTTTTTTCTATTTTTAAGCTTTTCTTCTGTCTCCACATGAAGCCGATACTCAGCGAGTGTAAACGGTTGAACTGTCGCTGCTCTGTAAAGAAAGCGCGCCAAACCGCGATAAACAGGATAATGAAGATCCTTCCGAGTTCCCGGAACGACTAATTCAACAAGGCTGTCTGCTGTGGATTTATCATCGGGAATAAAACTGCTCGTAATTCACGGAGCACAATTGAAATAAGTCTTGACAGATGAACTTTGTTCCCACAGGACCGTGAGACCGCGGAGCGAGTCGAAGCGTTTGGCTCTTGTGAGCGACGCGGCGACACCGAGCCAAGACTGCAGGATCGTCGACACGTGTTGATCACGCTCGTACTTCTGTTCAGCTCATTAACGCGGCCGCGTCAAGTAACCTTATACCGGCGGCAACAAATCAATCAGCGCCGATCAATGTGGCGTCAATGTCACCTTGTCAAATACTGACAGCGGGGATAGAGACAGAAAAGAGCGGCTGATGGAATTGATTTTTGTCTTTATTATTTTCCTCCTCAGGTGATTAAAAGTCTGGGATGATAAATTCTTTGAGGATGTTTGGTCTGAGGGAAGCGGCTCCGGGCTGAGAGACGACCCGTCTGTAATCAGGATGAGAGATTCTCCAACGTCTTCATGGCATCTTGTGCTCGATGAACAAAGCTAATTATCTGTCAGCAGCTCGGGCAGGTCGGCTGAATATCGTCTCCATTACGTCAACACCGGAGAGACGAGGAGGAAGGTCCTCACTGGAAACACAAAGAGTTAATTATGTCTCGCTCTCATTAGCATCATCATCCATAAACAATCAGCAGGTCTCATCATTACACCAAGAAAAACCTTCATGTTTAATCTAATTCTTATTAATTCATCAGTAATGAAACTGAAGACACACTCGTCAATAATGTTTCATAAGAACGATGGATGAAGTTTTTACCTGTAACTGTTTATTGTTACAGTTATCTACAATATTAATTAGCAGTTTGAGTTTTGTTTTAATGCAGCTTGTTAAAGGTGAATATTTTCTGGGTCAAAGACAAAACACTGATCCACATTCAGACGAATCAGCTGATCGATTACTGATGAAAGCGATCGATCGTCAAAACACGACACCGCGGATGTTTCTGATGTGAAGTTTGAGCGTCTTCAGTCGTGTTTGTGACAAACGAAAGATGTATTTTAATCCAAATTGTGATTTATGTTCATGATCAGATGATTTTCCTGCTGCTGGTGAGTGTAAACCTGTCTGGACCTCCAGCTCGACGACATTAAACTGAAGATTGAGTTGCAACACATGCGACAGATTCTTTCAACGTTCCCTGGCAGCACTGACTCTGCCTGCTTGTGTTTTAGCCAATCGAGTAACATGAAACTGCCGTTAACAGCTCCAGCTGCCAGGCCTCCACCAGAACCAGAGCAGAGCTGCTGACACTGCGTCTCAGGTCCGATTCACTCATCTGTTCAGTGAGTCACAGACCCGTCATGGACCTGCATCAGCCGGTACCGAGGGTGGAGCTGTAAAGATATGATGACAGTAGAACCTACAGCTGGGTTCAGTTCAGGCACAAGAACACTTGACTGGGTTTGTAAAATGTGTTTTGGGTGAATATTTCTGGTTCTGGTGCCACAGAGATGTGAGACGACCGGTCAGAGGTCACACCAGCACCACCAGCACCACCAGCACCACCCGCTGACCCGCGGACCGCCAGCTTCTACATAATCTCAACATCATATTAAATTTATAAAATGTACAAGAATGCCAACATTTCATTCTGCAGGAGTGACGGCACGAAGAGGTGATTTTTGAGTCGGACACATTTTTGTCCAAATATCCAAAACCCAGATCTGTTTGTGTCGTCCTGATCTCACGGCGTGTTGAGGTGTTTCCTCAGCCTGACTGTGTTTCATACATGAATCTGAGAGAGAAGGAGGATCATGAGAAATCTTTTCATTGATTAAACAATTAGAATTCAAGCGTCTCTTTCACGTCACCTCCAAATCGAAAGCTGGTTTCTCTTGTCAACATGTGCAGGGAGCTTCCTCCTCCTCCTCCTCCTCCACCTCCTCCACCTCCTCCTCCTCATCCTCCTCCTCCTCCTCAGGTAGGCATGCAGGCATCATGGCCGCCTCCTCTCCTCTGGCGTTGGTTCACAGGGGGCTCTGGGAGATGAAGCGGCGGCGGCTGTCAGGCTGTACACCCTGTTCCTCCTCAGGTGCTCATGTAAACAACCTCCACTGCAGGCCCAGTAACAAGAGAGCTCACTTTCCACCTCACAGCACCACACGATGTTCCTGTTAGAGATGCATTCTCTCCACGCAGGTTTCCCTTCTAATCGGGGGTGTCAAAGACAGGAGAGGGAGAGAGACGAGGAGGAGGAGGAGGAGGAGGAGGAGGAGGGAGAGAGAGCATTTCACAGGAGACGCCTGCGTTCACGGCTCTAAACTCTACATACGAGCAGCCGAGTGTCGCGGAGACGAGCTGACTGTCAATCACGAGGCACCCGGCTGTGCAGGACTCACATGGTAGGCTGCTGCAGGAAGAGACAATGTGCTCCCAGATCATTTACACACCCGAGTGGGAGAGAGTCGTACGTCTGCAACTGGAACAGATTGTTATATGTGTGTTTTGAAGGGTGGGAATTATTCGCTATACGAATGAGTACATGTCTGTTATGAAGGCAGCTGTGAGCGCTGCAGGCCCTGAACACACATCCACACCTCGCTCGGATCGCCGCGGTCCTGCTCGGATGGCGGTGACCCCTTTTTTTAAAGCCGGGGCGCAGAACCGGAGTTCATTTCAGCCGTAATAATCCAGGAAGTGAAGGGAGAATAGAGAAGTGAAGGATGAGAGGAGAGTTTTATGTCACATCTGTGCTGAATGTGCAGAGAGCGAGTTTCTTATCATCAGCTAATCGTTTTCAGGTGCTTTTTATTCCAGTTGCAGATTGTTTCTCTTTCACCTCTGATGACACAAAGGTAGCAGGTCGCTAACATTAGCAGCTAGCCAGCGCTCGCTAACTCTCCTGATTCTCTCCAGAGACGCAACTTTGTCACCTCCCTCTCTGGTTCCACCTGGAGTCACAATCCTTCTCTGTTTCTCTCAGTTCAGAACTATTATTTTACTCCTTTTTCTCTCTTTAGTCATCACAACACGTGTCCGGTGCTGTCGAGAATCGTAAGAACACAAAGTTTCCACTGATGACATCAAGTTTCAGAGGAAAGGCGCGTTTAGTAAAATCAAACACATCAACAGACAATTCAACCAATAAGAACTCATTTTTTTAATTTCCAAGACTCACTCAGGTTCACAACAGAGAGTGACAATTAAAACTCAAATTAAAAGTATTTAACATAAAACTGTTCTCTGTAATTCTTATTTTCATCTTTCAAGTCTCTTAAACTCAGATGTTTCTGGGCTAGCCTGGATTTTGCGTTCCTCGGGTCGCAGTACGAACCAGCTGGTGAACTTTGTGGATTATTTAGCAGCTGAAGAGACTCATTATCTGAGGAGTCGCTGAAGACTGGAAACAAAAAGAGAACGGGAGTAAATATCTGCGGCACAACTCCAGGTGAAGGTACGCGCTCTGTGTCTACTGCTGACTGTGTGCTAACACGCTAGCCAGATTAGCTTTAACGTGATGAAACGGAAGTGTTGTGTTTGCAGCCAATCAGTGGAAAAAGTAGAAAATCAGGTCATGAATACAAAAAAAAATAAAACTGAGAACATTAGTATTAGAAATATTTCTTGTTATAAAGTAAAAAATAATCATTAGAGCTTTAAAGTTATAGCATGATAATAAAATAAAGTGAAAATATCTCAGCGTTTTAATTTGCAGTGTTATTTTTAAATGACATAAATAGTAATTACAAGATATTTTTATAAAGAAATTCAAACTGATTAGACAAGCCTTCTTTAAAAAGATAAAAGATTACAGTGATAGCTTAAATTTGTATTACATGATGTTACACATTATAACGTGATAATATAACCTGCAAAGATGTTTAATGTAATTACTATAACTAATCACGTCATAACAAAGTAAGTAATATATTGTTGTTTCTTGGTGTCATGAGATAAGTTTGTGTTTTGTAATAACATAAAAATGTCTTAAACGTGTCATGATGTAACAATATGATTCACTACAATATATCAATATATATAATCACATTATAACAAGATCAGTCTGATTTCTTCTGTAGTTTGCAAAAAAACAAAATGTGTTGACACTGATTTGTTTTCCTGTCTCTGTATAATAATATAATATATATATATATATATATATATATATATATATATATATATATATATATATATATATATATATATATATATATATATATATAATGATAATAATAATAATAATAATAATAATAATAATAATAATCTGTATAATTGTCACTGTCTCTTGAATCTAGTTAGTTTCCAGAACTTGTGCCTGACATGAACCAGACTGCAGAGCAGGAGCTTCCACACTGAACTCGGGTCGGTACTGAGCGAGTCACCAGTTGTGTTAAAGATGGACCATGAAGTCCTGAACACACATCAGACTTCAGTCAGTGACTCCGTGTGTGTGTGTGTGTGTGTGTGTGTGTCATCAGGTCTTCTCTTTAAAGCCCTCTGATTGGACGAGACTCCCTGACTGCATTAAGCTACAGATCATGCTCTCCTGGATCTGCTCCGGGCTCCATATCCTCACTTATCTCTGGCGGATGATTGACAGGTCGGGGTTTATTTCCCCTGAGACCGCCTCCTAACCCCCCCGTCTGCGCTCTCATTGGACGATCTCCCCGCTCGCTCTCATTACGCCCCTTATCTCTGTGCCCTGCTCATAAGGTTTATCTTTTTAATTATGTCGCCGCTAACCTGCTGAAGAGGCTTCACGAGTGCCTATCAGTGTCCGGGGTCTCCTGCGCCGCAGACCTTTCTGTTGTCTGGTCACACACACACACACACACACACACACACACACACACACACTCGGCTGGTCCCACATGGGCCGGGCCTCCTTCTGTTTCCTCACATACAAAAGCAGAACCTTTGTGTTCAGGGTCTACTGACGGGAGATAACCCATTCATGCAGGGGCTCGATTATACATTCTGTTTCTGTGTCTCACCTGCTCACCCTTCTGTTTGTCCTGATTGTTCGTCCTCGCTCTCATTTCCTCGCCGCGTCTCAAAGGTTGTGGTTTTTCTGGCACGGTTCGCTGTTCAAGGTCAACGAGCTCTCGTGACCGTCCGACGCCACGCCGCCTTCCTGCTGGATCTGGACCGGGATCAGAGCGAGTGTCAGGCGTCAGATGACCCAACACACAGGTACTCACAAAGACATCCGAGTCAAGCCCCCGTTAGCACTCTGCAAAAAAGTGGATGACATCAGCCGTGAACGAGGGCTTCAAGGGGCCAGCCGGGGTCAAGTGTCCCGGCAGCGGGGGAACATTTAAAGCCGTCACCCCTCTCACCCCTCTTTAGGCCCGATCCTCGGGAGCTCCTTGTCAACCCGCGGGCTCCCCGGGGTTTAACATCCAGCCTGTGAGCTCGCGGAGGCAGCGGGGGGTTCCTGAGGAACACAAATCATTGTCTCATAACCGCGGTGGCAACGACGAGGTCAGAGGTCAAATCACTTCCAATTCAGGAAGTAGAGTTTCCATTCATGTGCAGGAGGAGAGTGAACAGCAGCATTCAGTCTGTTAATCATCAGTTTCTGACAAAGACGAGTCGCTTCAGTCTGCTCGTGTCTGCGACCAACACGTCATGACACAGATTAAAAATCCTGTTTGTTTCATTTATTCTGCTCTAGATTACTGTTAGTGGTAATGTAGTAATAAAAGACGGTACTAATAAGGTTCAGTCTGGTTCCTGGTTTATTACACAACCGTGTCTTCTTGGGTCACAACATCATAAAATAAATCCAAACATGTTTCACTGGACATAATGAATAAGTTTATAAAGCTGTTTGTTTGTGACTTATTGAGATTCAGTCGAGCTAACGAGGCTCAGCTCGGATTTTGTCCCTTTTATCAGTTTTATAATCTATAAACTGTTGGTTCTTTTAAAATATAATCCATAATGATAAATCCAACACTGGATGTCTTCTGAGATCATTTATTTATTCTTGATGAAAGAATTTATTTATTAATTTTGAAAAGAGATGCACAGTGATGACGTCTGCAGCTAACTGCAGTCAGCATCTCTCTGGTTCCTCTGTGGGATTATTGAACTGTATTCTGGATTATTGCAGAAAATAATCAGAGGGTTCTGATCCGTCCAGGTTCTGCTCATCCAGATAATCTGATGAACGTAAATTAAACATGTAGCAGTAAGAAGCTAATGTTAGGCTACAAACACACGACATCACGGTCACATGACTGAAACGTCTCCACCACTAAGAGTCTTACTGCACAATTACTATCCAGGTTTCTATAAACTGATCAGTGTCCAAGTTGTAAAGTCAGAGTTAGAACAGTGTGGAACTAAAGTGGCCTGTAAAGACGGACGAGTGAGTAGATGAGTCTCCGTGTTGCTGTGAGGACGTTTAATGATGGAGAACAAAATGTGTAGCGTGTGTAAATGTTTTGTTTGGTATTGGATTGACTGAATTAAGGGGACCTTGGCGGAGGTATGCTCTCTACTGACTGATCTCCCTGCAGAGTACATGAATCCTGGTGATGTCATGATAACGTGTACGCATGTTTTGCACGTTACATTTAAAGAATCTCAGCTTGACTCGAGAAACTCACAGCTTTGGTTCTGAAGCTGCAGTCGAGCGTCTGCCAGCATTTATTTTTTTATTTCTTGAATCGGATGAATCAGCAGCAGCAGAGGAGGAATATTTCTCTGGTGAACGATGGGATGAGCCACCTTGTGAAATCCACAATCACAGCCTCTTTTCAAATACTCCCCTGCCTTTCGCTGTCTCTGCTTGTTGACAATGAAGTGTGCAGCCTGTCTGGCACGATATCAGAGGTGAATGTGGAGGAGGAGGACGAGGAGGAGGATGAGGAGGAGGACGGTGTGGAGGGGGGGGAATAATTGATTTGACTTTGGAGGCAACGAATCCCTGCGAGGTTTGAGGGCGAACGGAGGAGGAGCAGCCACGGAGTGTGTAATCACTGGGTATCCATGACACCACAGACAATAAGCCCTCTTAATAAGCCTAATCTCCATCATTGGGATATAGTGGAAGAGGGAAGAGAGGCGAGGAGGCGAGGAAGAGGCAGAGGGAGCGGCGGCCTCTTTTATGGCAGCTAAATTGGTTTTTCTGGGGACTTGTAGCAGGGATTAAGCGCAGTGTTAAACCCTTTAAGTGCCCCTGAATACCTCGATATTCATGAAAGCTGGTCACATAGCTCAGCCCGCCGCGCCGAGGACGTGAACACGCACACATGTGCTCACGCTGTCGCGGGCGCCGCCTTTTGTTGTGTGTGTTTTATGTCGAGGAATAAACGCAGGGGGATTTTTTTTTTTCTTTTTTTTCGGTGTTCGCGCTCAGATTTACAGCCGAAGAGTTGTTGTTGTACATTTTATTCTTTTGTGTCAATTTGTAACTGTTAAATTATTCTGGAATTCATTTGAACTGTTGTTTCATGGATGTGTCTGGAGAGCAGATGGAACAACTGGATGTTCAGGGTTCTTGTACAGAAGTAAGAAAAAAAAAAACTCATTTGTAATCTTTTTGTTTGAAAATGTAAATTAAGATCCAGCCTTGGAACAAAAACAGTTTGTTGAGCAACAGTTCTGTGCTGCTCACCATCCGAAGGCGACGTTACAAACAGAAGACACAACCTTTATTACAAGGCGACATCTTTTTACAGAGTGAATGTCAATGAGTGCCGAGCAGCTGGACCTCAGAATGAAGTCTGAAACAACATTTACCTCTGAATACGAGCAGAAATGTTCCAGTTTGCAGGACAAATAAAGGAACTGTGATATAAAATGACACTCAGCTTTTACTCTCTACACCGGTCATCATGTAATGATCACTAACAGTCACTCCAGGTTGGTTAACACTGGTTTATTTCATATTCCTCATATATTTAGTTCTTCCAACAGACTACATTTCCCAGAAGCCATCAGCTCCACGAGCCAGTACAGACGTCGCCGTGACAACAGCAGGACAGAAAGTGTGTTTTTTTAGGCAAATGTTGGCAAAGATGACTTTAGGTGGAAGTGTTGGAGAATTGTAGTGACGAAGAGACGGAACGTAAAATATTCTTCACTCAGGTTTTGTTTACGAGCTGCGTCTGTGGCCCGTTGGACCGGCTCGGTTCTGTCTCAGAGATGTTATTAATAACACTCAGCCTCTTCCATCATGTTCACGACACAACACGGCTGTTGTTCAAATCATCTGCCCTCAATTTCAGAAACGCTTTGTCTGGAAGAGAATAAAGAGAGACGAATCATGTATTGATCCTGAGGGAACAGGAAGGGGCGGGGCTTCAGCTCTATACAGTACAACTCAAACTGTTAACTTCCTGTTGACGCTGACGAAACAAAGATACAAAGACAAACCTCAGAGACCAACACAACATCAGTCTGCATCTGACAAACACTAAAATGATCAGTTCAAGAGATGAGACGCTTCTATCAGCAGCTGCTACGAGCTCTGTACAAATGCTCTGTCTACGTTTAAATGTCATCAACAGTCTAAACTAATCAATACATTGAAACTATCTGGTTTGATGCTGTGACGATAAGTTGCAGCACAGAGACATAAAGTCCAAACTCACCAAATTATAGTCGTCCAAAAAGTTCACTGCTGTGTTTACGTGTCGTCTCTTGTTCCACTCGCAACAGCAAACAGCTAAACGAGCCAAACATTAATCGGCAAAAATCAAACTAAACTGGTTATGATTACATCACAACATTAACCTACAGACAGTGTAAAATGTTTCAGCTGGTGCAACCTTGAAATTAATCTGGTGTTGTAACGTAACGTAACGTGTACGAAAAAAGTTCAAGTAAAGAACTTGTGTTTGTGTGTTTTTTTGTACTTTAACAAAAATGAAGTCTTTTACAGAGATGATAAAGTCACCAGAGAGTCACAGAAGCTAACGGAAGCTAATGGAAAAGTCGGTAACAGACAGGAATGTTTCATTCTTTCCCTGAATTTAAGATGAACTCTTCATGAAATCTTTCACGTCTGCACAGTTGAAACAAACATTTATGATCGTCTGTCTGTGGAGTGAAAATGTCTTTTCCCAAGTTGTGAATTTAAATCTACAGGAGTCTCTTTGGTTCATATGTTAATAAAATCAGTTCATTGAAATAATTCATAAGAATATTTTGTTGTTTGAAATAATTGATAAGAATGATAAAATATTGATCATTCATCACGTCCACAGTCAGCAGACATTCAGTGTTCAGTGGTTCAAACCTCACACATGATAAATGTAAACAGAAGCTTTAGCGCGAGCTAATCTGCTAGCTGCTAGCTTAACTCCCCCGCAGCTCCGTGCTGACCTCCAGGTCATGTTCAGCTTTAAAGCTGCCTTGTTACAGTTTGTTATGCTATTTTGGACCACACACACACACACACACACACATACACACACACCATCTTTGTCTCTCTCTCACACACACACAGCTAAGTGGATTACACACTGATGATTTGTGTTTGACCGAAAGCATTTAGTCACGGAGCGCACAGCAATTCAAACCAGGGATTAGGACCCTAGCATGTCATCCGTTTGGTCAGCGAGCATGTCTAATGGCGTCAGTGATTTAGCATGTCATATGTGTCTGTCAGCGGACGAGCTAACAGGACGGGACGCCGGCCGTGTAGCTACAAGCCCACAGCAACTGGATAAACAGCAGCGGACAGTTTCAGGTCTCAGGTTCACAGCGAGACCAGGACCAGGTCTGTTATTAACATGAGCGGCCATGTTGTCCACGGCCAGAATCATGGAGGGGCGTCACGGAGGAAACAGCAAATCAGTGACACAGCCAACTTCAATATGAATTTAACTGTGAGCTGTTTTTCTCATTGATATATATCAAATATATGAATATATTCCATCAGATGTGTGGTGGGTCGCCCGGGTTTCACTTTCCTGATTATTGTTTGATGTATAAAACAATTTAAAATGCTAAATATCACCGAGCTCGTCCTTCTGTTACCGGGCAGATTACATGATCTCAGGTCAGAGCTGCTGTTATCATTCATCTGCTGATTTCAGCCCAAAAGACAAATAAACACAACATGTGTTAAAACTCAGCATCTCTCCATGTTTCTCTACGTTCAGTTTTATGCTGGAGCGACCCGGTGCTCACAGTCCAATCGGGTTTACAAACTGAAGGGAATCCTGGACTCAGTCCCCACAAACAGGGCGGAGGCGTCACTATGTCGGGTTTTAATCTGAGGTTCTTCATGCTACAAACACGTCTATGAATTCTCCCACAGTCTCCCTAATGTCTCGCTTACAAATGTCTGTCGTCCAGAATATCCAGGAATCACTGGTGCTGTAAAAAAGTCGATTCAGTACGTATGAATGTAGATCCATCAGATACGACAACGTTTTGTTGTGACGACTGAGCTGATTTGGATCTCAGACACACTGAGGCAGGACTCAGCCCCCCCACAGGCCTCCAGCACCACAAACATGTATTTTATTTGACTTTGCAATAAAGTAGATTTTTGAGTTGACCTTGAAGTGTTCGGTTCTATTTTCTGGACGTTTTACCTCCCGACAAGCTCGCAGTCGTGTGTCAGAGTCGTCGACTTTGCTAGAAATAATATTCTGAATTATTTATTTACATTTCTTCTTTTTGTCGCGAGTAAAATTCGACCGTAGTGAGTTTTAAATTTCTGGATTCTTCTTTTAAAACGCGTCATTTTTTATCAGAGAGTGAAATCCAGCAACGTGACCAAACCCTGGAAATTGTGCAAAATGTTTCTGGAAAAATCAAAACTGTCCAGAAAATATACAGAAGTTTGAATTATAATATTTCTTCTGTAAGTTTTGACGTGTTCAGATTAAAGTGCAGTCGTTTATTTTTCTCTTTAAATCATTGTAAATCAAGAATCGAGGTAATTTTTTTTGTCCTGACACAACAAACAAAGAGAGTTTGTCGTTTCCTTCGTGCAGCAAACATGAAACACACACACGGCTGATTAAATATAGATCACATCACACGACAGAAATACAATTATATTATATAAATGTCCAGTTATTTATATACAAATCCTAGAAGTCAGGAAAATATTCAGCTTTCAGTCACATTTTGTCGACTTTCAAGCGCAAATGTCCTGAAAAAAACTGCGGAGAGAATTAAGTACATTTACTGAAGTAAAGTTTTCAGATACTGCACAACTTTTAATAAATATCTTCATAATTTTTGTTTGTAATGTCTTTGCAGATTCAGAATAATATTACAAAATAAATTCCCAAACTAAATTTTGTCTGTTTCGTTTTAATGTTGTAGCTGAATTAACATTCAGGGTCAGAGTCAGACCCAACAGTTTCATTATGTTGTAATTAAAACAAGCTCCACCTTTAGGACACGAACACACTGATGTATCAATAATTATAATTCAATAACATTCTCCATAATAATTACATTTATTTTGGATGATTTTAGTAAATTCAAACACTCTCAGTGAAGTAAAGACGTGATCGCAGGATGTAACAAAGTATTTCTACTCTGTCGTAAACGTTTTTCTTTCTCCACTTCAGTTGTTAAGTGATTAAAACTATGTAAGTGTATGAAATTAAACATCCCTCCTGTTAGAGCTGATTATCATCATCCAGAGTCGCTGTAGGGAAAAGTTTGAAATCTACCTCGGGGGAGTGAAATCAAGGAGACGCTGGCGGTGAAGAAAGCCGAGTGCAGACTGTCTCCTGTAGCTCCAAGGTCACCCACACATCATGAGTGTGCAGTCCCCAGAAATGTTGACCTCCTGACCCGCTAACCACTCCTCAGTCTGCTCCTCCACACACACACACACACACACACACACACACACACCGACTCACAGCGACCAACTTCATCTCCACTTGAAATTTAGCTCTGTACCTTCCCAGCAGACGGAGGGAGGGAGTGGAAATCATCGGGGGGACCGTGACAGTGCCTTTGTATCTCCAGACCCTCTCTGAGAAAATCTGGTTTGACCTCCATGACCGAGTGGCTGTGGAGTTTGTGTCAGGGCAGGAAATCACTGTATGATGACAATGCCATATGTGATTAGACACAAACTGACTTTGTGGCCGCAGGAGGAGCACAGTCTGGCCTTTGTGCTCCGCCGGCCGACACCCAGGAGGGTTTGAGTCTGCGGTGACGAGCGTCTGGATGAAAGAGCTTCACTGCTCCCACGAGATGATTTAGAAATAGTTAGGCAGTGATTTACGTCTGTCCAGGTGGAGCGGAGTCTGAGTCCATGTTTAGATTTAAAAAAACACCCTGACGATCTGTTAATCCGTCACGTATCGCTGTGTGTCGTCACAGGTGTGTGTTTTCACTAAAGTGTGTGTGCAGTCTGTTGACTTTGGTGTCGACCTGTCGGCCAGCGTCGCCCCGCCTGCTGGATCCCCACCGGCTCCTCGTCTTTGGAGATTCAGGGAGTCGAACGCTGGCCACAGAACAGAGGCCGTCATGTGTGACCGACTATTGTTCGCCCTCACACAAAGTGCTCGCTTTGATGTGTGAGTGAGCGACCTTTTGGGTTTTTTATTGGAGACAGCGCCGGGTTATAAGAATCTCGTTGATCTGACATTTTTCCTACGGTGAGAAAGATTCCAGTAAATACTGAACATCAGTAACGATGCAGAAGACAACACGCGGCTGTTCTGGGAGGGAGGCAGTCACCTTTTCCGGGGGGCCCCTGGTGTATTTGGGTTCGGGGCCCCCCGCCTGACCACATTCTGCTGTGAGGCTACCCAGTAGCCATGGTAACACGGTGCCACATGCAGACACCGCCGTTTGATTGACATACATGTTCCACGCAGACAGCCCGAAGACGACGGAACAATACGAGGCGGAAGTCGGCCATTAGTCTGGTTACAAGTCTTTAACCTCCACTTGATCCCTCCTGGGAAACAACAGAGTGTGTGTGAGTGTGTGTGTGTGTGTGTGTGTGTGTGTGTGTGTGTGTGTGTGTGTGTGTGTGTGTGGACGTCCCATCAGTCACAACAATCGCACCGAGACCCAAATATGTGTGTTTTTATCAGACGCATCAACGAGAAGATCTGATAATTGAAAATGATGAAACAGAATAAAATATGTTCAGAGCGGATCAGAACCAGAACAAACAGGCGTGCAGGCCCGGAACATGCCCACCCTGGTATTTATTCACCGTGGTCAGAATCACTTCATCCGTTACAGTCAGCTTGTTGACAGTGTGCTGGACTGGTGTAGTGCTGCGCCCCCTGCTGGTCACCAGCTCAGAGGACAAACTGCACTCAGCCCAGGAGACGAATCCTCACTGAAACCAGATTAAAGCAATAAAGAAAAAATATATAATTATCAGTCAGGATGTAAAATGTCGTTAGTGGTGAGTGTGAAGTGAACCTGAACACAGCGGGGCTGTCAAACAGAACACTGCTGCATCATCTCGACGTACAACAAACAAAAGATTGAACAGATTTATTAATTTTAACATGAAGCTTCTTGTTTAGAAGAATTTACACAGTTTAAAATGAGAGAACTCTTTGTTGATCTCCTCAGAGGAGAGACGAGGCTGTCAGCACCACCGACACAGAGGAGGTCGATATGGACATAGAAAACTTAAAGGAACAGTTCACAGAAAAATAACAATTCTGTTATTATTTTTCATGTTTCAGCTCTGGAGCTTCACAGTGAAACAGAGTTGCAGCGTTCTGCTGAACAACTGAAGCAGCTGAGACTTTAAAACATCAGACGTCTCCATCAGCTCCTCTGCTGTGATCACAGTCTGCAGCAGAGAACACATCTCTACCTGATCTCAGATCAGATTTACACCTTTACTCAGAGCAGATCTTCCCTGCAGCTGCTGAGCTAACAGTGTCAGCATCAGGTAGGAGGTCAGTTACACTTCTGCAGGAAGACGAGTTCTGCTGCTGACGAGCCTGAGAAATGTTTCTGATCCAGATGAGTGAGAGACGTCAGACATCAGCCACGGAGGGAAAAAGCAAGCATCAAATCTAACATAATGAATATTTAATATAAATGTATATAAACTGGTGCTTCTTCCAAACATTCAGACTTTAAAGATGTAAAACATTTGCTCTGCAGTCAGACGACGTGTTGAAGAGGCTGTCTGAGGGAAAATGTTCTGATCCACATCTGGACCACAGAGGTCTGAAGAAGTTTGGAAGGAAATGACAATTTTCTAAAACAGGTTCAGACAACAGAAGAAGCAAAGACGTTATTTTAACACTCTTTGTAAGATGAAATCAAAATGAAACAACACCTCACAATCTTATTCACTGATCTACTCAGGTTTAATTGCAGGGTGTTTGTGTGTTTATCAGCAGAAACTCAGTTTTAAACAAAAGAATACTTCCAGATAAATACAGAGAAAATAAGAAAAGACTAAAATATGAAGTACACAAGACTCCAAACATCAATCTGGTTTAAGTGGAAGTTTGTATTTTCCTGATGATGAAAAGATCTCAAACCAGAAGTGAACCAGCTTCTGATATCTCGTCTACTACTGAAACCCGTCTGTGACCAACACCGTCCTGCTGCCACATTCAGTCCCAGCAGCTGCAGCGTGTCCTCCTCGTCCTCCCTGCAGGGATCAGACCTGCGGTGTCGGTGGTGCAGGTGTTCTCTCAGGTACGACATGAAACAGCATTCAATCAGTTTATAATGATCAGAGACCAACACGGTCACTGGAGAACATGTTTTAACACTGACGACATGTTGGATCTCTGCGTGTTCGTGTCCTGCTGCGTCAGGCAGATCAGGGTCGGGTTCCTGCTGGTCTCGAGGCTGAAAGCAGATTCTGACCGGAGAGTTTCTGCAGTGTCAATTATAAAATCTGTCTTCCAATATTATGTGAAATGTGTATTGTGTGTTTCTCGGTGTGGCCTGCTGATGCTGAAGATGCTAAAAGTCAAAAAGAATCAAGAGATTGACTCAAACATTGTTGGTTTTTGTCTTTTCATGGACAGTTTGGAGAAATTGTTGAACTTGAGGCAGCAGAGGATGTAAATGATAGAAACTTACAGCATGAAGAGAAGCTAACTAGCTGCTAGCTTTGTTTGCTCCAATCAGAACAAGACAAAGATCACATGTTAACTCAGAACTCTTCTTGCTGTTGGGTTCTCCGTCAGCTGTGCTGCAGCTCGACGCTCTGGCTGATAAAACGTGATTTAAATGTGCAGAAACATGAAATTCGTCCTCCCGCGCTCTCTTCTTCCTTCAGTCTCTGTCCTTTGTCTGCAGCCGGTGCTCTGAGGATGTAACAGTAGACTGAACAGAGTGTAATGAAAAACCAATTAGCTGCTTTTGGCACCAAACACCCAACACACTCATCCCACCTGAGACCGGCTGCGCATTAATTCTGCTCTCCCCGAGCGGCCCAAGGCCTCGTCCAGCCTTTAACTGCTTCTCATGGCCGTTTTGTGGCTCTCTTATTAAAAGACATGCTGACATGGCAAAGCATCTATTGCTTTGGCTGGAGATATGACTTGTGGACGAGCTGCTGCTGCGGCTGCAGCCACAAAACTCCATTATTACCTCTATTCCAGCTCCCTGTTACAGAGCCGAGGAGAGCGGAGACACTGGTGGAATAGGAGGCTGATTGTGATTGATGGCTTCCCATTAGCAAGTCTGTTATCGCTCCGGCTGGGGGGAACGACCACTGAGTTGTAACACAACACATTACCTGAGTCTCTCTCCCCGGCCCCGGCACACAGACGCTTAAATAAAATATAGACCCTCTCTCCGAGATCCTCATTCCCTGCTCAAGGCACTCCGACTGTTATCCCGTCAGCTGTGATTTGCTGAGCATTCCCACTCAATAAACACATCATTAGTATTCATATTAGAGTCGCAGATATCTGCAGCGCTCTGTCTGTGAGTCCTGATTGTGGATGTATCTGCTGAAGCCTCACCACGTTTTTTTTTTCTCCCTCTTCTCTTTGGTGCTTCCTGTCAAAATGATTGATTGGGACCAGGGCACAGAGTGTCCTGCATTACCCCAACAAATGATCTGGCCCTTGCTGGCAGACCTTGGCCAGAAAGAAATCAATATTTCACCATTAAAATCTATCAGAGGAGAGTTAGGGCAGCGGCTGTCAGAGGCGACGCTATCAAGCCGCTGCAACATTAAACCTGACACCTGCAGCACATGAGTAATCAATATCTAGTGGCTCACAGATCATTTGTGGTCACCTTTTAAGCAGTGATGGATGTCTCCCGGGGCAGTGATTCATGTTGTGACACCGTTTAACGGGGTTTTATTCCAGTTTAGACGGTCATCCCTCAGAGACGGGCTGGAGATGGAGCGCTGTGGTTCCCCGCTAAGACCTATTTCATTGTGTTCGGCCTGTCCTCAGCGATTACTGAGCGCCTTTTATAGGTTTTGTGCCCCGCTATGTGTGAAAAACACGTAAGTGAGAGCAAGGTCAAACTTTACGGGCTCCTGCAGCAGCCACAGTTTTACATGAGGTGTCAAGAAGGTGGCAGGAGGTGCTGGACCAGGCTGCTGCTGCTCGGAGAGAAATGAGACGGTAAAATCAGAGCGTGGTGTTGAATGTGGCTCCACGTGCACACACACACACACACACACACACACACACACACACACACACACACACACACACACACACACACACACACACACACACACAGGTGTGTATCAGTGTGAGTGTGTGAGAACATGATTAATGAGCTTTGTAAATTAATGCTGTGGTGGAGAACAGACTGTTGTTCATCTGAATGCTGCTTTGTATTTAATTATAGCTGCTCAGCACCAGTGAAAATTTAAAGGAACAGTTCACTAAAAGTCCACTCCTCCTCTCCTCCTCCTGATGATATAAAGTCCTCCTCCTCTCCATCCTGATGATATAAAGTCCTCCTCTCCTCCTCCTGATGATATAAAGTCCTCCTCTCCTCCTCCTGATGATATAAAGTCCTCCTCTCCTCCTCCTGATGATATAAAGTCCTCCTCCTCTCCATCCTGATGATATAAAGTCCTCCTCTCCTCCTCCTGATGATATAAAGTCCTCCTCTCCTCCTCCTGAGGATATAAAGTCCTCCTCTCCTCCTCCTGATGATATAAAGTCCTCCTCTCCTCCTCCTGATGATATAAAGTCCTCCTCTCCTCCTCCTGATGATACAAAGTCCTCCTCTCCTCCTCCTGATGATATAAAGTCCTCCTCTCCTCCTCCTGAGGATATAAAGTCCTCCTCTCCTCCTCCTGATGATATAAAGTCCTCCTCTCCTCCTCCTGAAGATATAAAGTCCTCCTCTTGTAACCCAAAGAACATTTCTGCTAAACGTCTCTTCAGATCAGGTCAGGCTGTAGTTCTTCAACAGCATCTATTATGATGCTTCTGTTCCTCAGATCTACATTTATACGTAATTATATGGACGGTTGAAACGGGACCAAAGCTGCTCTGACGAGATAACGTACACACTCTGATATCAAACAAAGGAGACACGACAACCCTGTTCTAACACTGAACAGCGTTTCTGAACATCCTCAGCCTGGCAGGAGTTTCATGATATGTCGCTGACAGAAGGACCAAACGTATAGAAAGAGTTTGCTGTAAGAAAATCCTGTG
Source organism: Acanthopagrus latus (assembly GCF_904848185.1). Classification (NCBI taxonomy): domain Eukaryota; kingdom Metazoa; phylum Chordata; class Actinopteri; order Spariformes; family Sparidae; genus Acanthopagrus; species Acanthopagrus latus. The sequence continues at coordinate 28,959,586 of NC_051047.1, read as the reverse complement.
TCGTGTGAACGAGGCCTCAGAAACATTTCTCATAGTTTCATTAGAAGCTGGTGTTTTAACTACTTCACATGTGGCGGGAGAAGAACCAGAGGTCACAAACTGGTCCAAACCAGCCGTTGATGTTTCTGTAAAGGTCTTTAAAGCGCGCTGACAGAAACACGACTGATGCATGCTGGTCGAGACAGAATGAAGAAGCTAGCGTCACTAACTTTAGATGTGGATGAAGGTTAACGTTGGACAGCGTTTCCCTGAATCCTGGTGTGAAGCGTCTCTTGGTGTGGACCAGGACCGCCGGCCCGGCGGGTCCAGCAGGTGTGTGAGGCGGCAGCTCCTCTGTTTCCTCCTCTGCAGATACACCCAGGAGCTCTCAACCTTGCCTCCTGACCCTCATTCTGTGAGAGGAGATAATTGCTTGTCAGGAATAAATAGAGAGATTAATGAATTCATTAGTGGTGGGGAGTTTAGCTCTTCGGAGCAGCACTTACCGCTATGACACATCACGCCTATTGTTTTACTAGCTAGTTAGCCTTGAACAATAACATTCGCACAGCAAATTGCCTCACACGCTCATGTAAAGCTCCCACAAACTGTGTCCTTATCCTGGAAATTTAGCAATAATGCAAACAAAGGCTCTTTAAATCCCGATTATTCATCTTAATTACTTTTGTCTATACGAGCGGGTGTCTGCGGGAGCTGCAGGCAGACAGGACGCATTAATCCACATTAGCAGTGAACACTGTAGCAGTTGATGTGAGCACTTCTGCAGCAGCTCTGCAGTTTGTGTCTGACGAGCTCCACTTAATTAACTGCAGCTTTAAGGCGGCCTCACACTTTCTAATGCAACACAGACGACGGCGCTCGTTTAATAACATCACACACGAGTCGTCTGCGTGTGCTGGACTTAATTTATGTTTCTGTTTTGTAAAATATCTTCAGGCTCAAGTTGTGTGAAGGAAAAATGAACATTATTGTTGTTGTGATCGTACAAATTGAGACTTTCACTGCTGAGAATCAGATGTTGAAGGTTTTACTGTAGATTTGTACGGAAGCCCTGAACGACCACGAGTCAAACATCATGTCACCTGTTTTACTTCTGTTGTCTTGAGATCGCACATTATTCGTCATGATCACGAGATATCAGCTGAAAGCTCTGCAGGAACCTTCATGTTCTGTGTGTCAGTGTCAGAGGAACAGGAGCGTATTGATCAGCATCACTTCTGATCAGTCGAGGCTCAAACTGCTTCATAACGGACTGTTGGACGACAAACACACAGAAGACATCAGCTCACAAACCTGTGTGACAAAAATGATCTATTAAATCCACTTCATGATTTTTTTTCAATAATATCTGTTTAATTCCGATGTTTGTTTTTTTCTTGATTCCAGGAATTATGAAGGTTAAAACCATCAACTTTAACTTTTCACACTTGGATCATTTTCTCCGTCACGTCACCTGAAGTGTGATGGACAGATGAATCACAGGCAGTTAGCAAAAGGCCGTCGTCTTTATTACACCAAAACAAGGAACATGATCAGTAATCAGAAGTTTCTTCACAGAGTGGAACTATGAATCCTGTGGAACCACAGAACAAGTTAAAAACGTGTCTCCATCATGTTTCTCTAATCTACAATGAAGAATATTACAAAAACACTGTTTTTAAAAGTCCTGCAACTCTAATAATTTTATAAACCATCTTGTTTCATCACAGATTGTTATAAAAATCCCTTTAAATGATCCGCTCGTCAAACAGACGGTTTGTAACAGAACAACACTGCTCAACACTGTCGGCTGGTTCTAACAGTGAAACAGAAGAAACGAGGAACGTGTGCAGGTCCAATCAGCTGCTCGCACTCTGAACACCAGATTTATCCTTGATGAACACAGAAAGTGTCTAACAAAAGATTAGCATGTGTGTTATAATGGAAATATAAAGCTAAGACGATAGATTATTTAATTCTACTTCTACTGTTATCTACTCTGATATATATGTTCAGTATTCATGAAGGATAACCATCAAGCTTTAGTTCAGCACTATGAAGACAATCAGTGGGGTAATTTGGCATTCCTGCTGTTCTTGAGGGAACAAACGCAGCTTTACACCTGTTTTTGTTCCAGGAAAGTAAAAAGGCTGCAGTCAAACAGAAGTTCCTCCCTCGGGTGAACAAAGTCTGTAAAACTTCTATAATAAGGGAGTTCTTTAAAAACTGTCTTAAAACTCATTAAGTGTCCATAAATGGATGAAACTCACTTCCAAAGCTGGTGTAAATTCAAAATGTAACATTCACTGACATCATACAGACAGTGTGGAGGCTGCGTTCAGACCCCATCAGGCGACACTCGTTCTGAGAGCAGGCGCTGGTTCTACATGGTGACGGTTCAGAAAGACCATGAAAAGTCTCGACAGAATCCATTTTTGTAAAAGCAACCTGACGTCACTCTGCAGTGGCCAATCACAGACCAGCTGCTCAACGGTACTGATTACAATTCTACCATGTGTGTTAAGTTGCCACAGAGTTTTTGTTTCACGAGCAGATATTTTGACTTGTATTAAAATATTGAAGAAGCTGCTGCAGTTAAACAGCTTGACAATGATCACAGCGGTTCTGTGGGACCTGGATGATCACATCAGAGGTCACTGATGTTGTTTAATTTTCATGGAATGTTTTGAATCTGCATATGAACAAATGAAGGGATATGGTTTTGATATTACCCTGCACCACGCTCCTCAACACCTGATTTGTTCTGAACGCAGCCTTGCAAATCTCTTATTTTCAATCTTTGGATCTTTGATGATACTGTGCATGTCTGGTACAAAATCCCACAGCAGGTGAACACTGAACACCATCATCGTCCTTTATCAAAGAAATGTAAATGTAGATATAAGCTAATGACGTAGAATAAGAAGGTCTGGTATATAGATGCATATCTCTGCAGACAGAAGTGAACCGGGCTGTGTGTTCTCCACTGATCCGTGGAAGAGTCGGCCGATAAGAGCAGCCTTTAAACTGATCCTCCGTGTGACTGCGTTTGGCACAAAGGAGCCAAAGGTTTCAAACGTCGAGCTGATCTGAAGAACGATAGACGCTCCGCCGCTAATCCCATCCAGGTGAGGAGAGATAAACTGCACCGAAGAGAAAAAACACAACAAACTCTGCTCTCAGTGTTCACGTCAGCTCGGCGGCCAGAGCGAGAGCCAATCAGAAATACTGTTAGTCCAGCAGCAGGCGGCCAATCAGGAGCTCGTCTGGTTCCTCCAGGGTCAGCCAGGCCTGGTCTACGCTGCCTCCGGCTGCAGGTGTAAAGTCTCTCCGAGCAGACATCCTCAGTCCTGATGGCTCTTCTCCTGGATGAATTTGTATTCATACTGAACAAAACACACACAAGAGGAGGAAAAACCATCAGACACAGACACTCGGCGTTCAGGGCCGCTCTCTCTGAGCCCACCGCTTCTGATCAAATGACTCCAGTTTCTTACCAAGGCTAGCTGCCGTCCGATGTTCCCCATAGTTATCACCCCCGCAAAGAAGATGCAAGGTAACCAGGAGCGGATATACAGGAAGTCTGGAGACGTGTACCTGTGCAGGGAAGAAGAAACACATGACAGCCACATGTCAAACAATATCAGAGCTGAACAACTTGGCAGAGAAAATCATACATAAGGCTGAATAACGGCTTCTTGTGGAGCCGAGGATGGATGTGGTGAAGGAGGACACATCTCGCTTCCTTCTCACCTCTGCACTCATCAGCAAATGCCAGCAGGTAAAGATGTTTGAGCTGAAGTGAAAGCGAGTATTTGTTTGTTGCTTAGTTTCTATGACGCTGTCCTCGTTCTGATTCATGTTTAAACGGTAAAATTGTCATCCGTGATGAAAACTGAGCTGCCTTAACTTCTTCCTCACAGCTCTGTCTTCCTCTTCCTCTATCATCATGTGTGTAAATGTGTGATGGAACTTACTGAAAGACTCCGTTGTAAACCAGGAGCTGTGTGGCCAGCGTAGCCAGCAGGGCGATGCTGACTCCGAGGCCGAAGCCGCTGCGGGAGCGGTCGAACGTCCACCACAGTCCGATGGAGAGCGCCGCCAGCGTCAGAGACAGCTGGACGTTGTTGGCAAAGTCCACTTTCTGACAGACGGAGGGTCAAGGACCAGACAGTCAGCGGCTGTGTTTACAGAACTGTTACATGTGTACCACTTTACCTTTAACCCTGTTAGTTTACATCAGAGGAGTTCGTGTTCTTTACAGCTGTGTTTTCACAACGACACACAAGACCTGAGTGCAGACTGAAGGATACAGCACTGGCGTGGTTGATGCCAACAAACACCGCCACACAGCGCATCACACTGGACCACTCCCGCTTGAACTTGTGTGGCTCGCCCAGTCGGCTGTCGATGCACGGGTACAACAGGCCGATCATCGCTGAGGAGACAAAGAGAGAGTCAACATGGAGCGACACAACCTGCTTCACTACACAGACGACATGTCACATGCTGTATTGTTTAGCTAAAAACAGGCATTCAGGCAGCATTCTGATGGAACACTCACACAACACATGGAGGGATTACTGAAGACAAACACCAGGCCTCTGTTTCATGTGGCAGTTAGAAAAAGGGACACAAACGACCCGGCTGACCACAGAACACTCTCAAAGTCCTCCTCAGTGAGAACAGGGACACTTTTACACATCTGTCCTGTCGGTCTCTATGTCGAAATCAATTTTGATCATCAAAATCAAAAGCAGGATCAGAAATTCTCACACATTTTAGTTTCTCTTCCACCTCGCTAGCTTAGCGTTAGCCTACAGCATCACTTCCAGACTCCTGTGTGATAAAGGTGATCAGCTGACTGCATTGATTTATTTGGAACAAGGGTTCACTCTGGACAGATCTGAGAAACTGAACTCTTCTTTTGTCCAATTCTCCAGACTCTTCATTTAGAGTCACGAACGACAAAGAACAGCAGTGAATCTTCACATTTAAGGAGCTTGAAGCAGACGATGTTTTCAGAATAGCTTGCAGTTAATTCTCTTTTGATCAACTAAGTGTAACTTCTTTTTATTTCCCAGCCCAACAGCTCATTTCACACTCAGCCAGTTGTTTTCTTTAGATAAGAACAAACCGCAATGATTTGAACCTCTGACATCACTAATGTTGCTTCAAAACAAATTAATTTTTGCACTGTCAACAAAACGCTGCAGCTCTTTCCTGTGGGAGTGAAGTGCGCTGTGTGTGTGTGTGGGAGCGGCAGCCTCCTGCAGGAGGCGCGGTGTGTCTGGGGAGGAAGAGCCTCGAGCTGTTGTGCTTTGTGCTGAGCCTCATGGGAGCAGGACGCATCTCCATCCACAGCATCGCCCCCAGGAGACCACATTTCAATAACATGGAGAGTCTCGCCTGCTGGGCATGTTGTGCACTCATATGGAAGGCTGTGTGTGTGTGTGTGTGTGTGTGTGTGTGTGTGTGTGTGTGTGTGTGTGTGTGTACTCTGTGTGGGCCGTAAAGGCTGTTTCAAAATGAGCTGTGTATCCTCTGATGCAACTGAAATAAACTACTTTCTTTTCAGCTCAGAAAAAATAAATTGAAGTCTGACTGATGCTGGAGTTTTGACACCTTCACTCATATTAGAGAAAAAAATTCAAATATCGCTATATTGGTTGAAATGTACACATTTTTCAGGTATTTTTGAGTTCAACACTTAATGAGTAACTTGAGCATTTTGTTCTAAACACCGTCAGGAAACGTCACGTACCTGAAGCCGTGCCACAGCAGGGCGGCACCCACCAAGCTGAGGAGAAGATACTGCTGATGACATCAGGAGGAAACAGGGTGACGTTTCTCTGCACCTGCAGTAAATTCAGCACCAGAGCCAAGAAGACGCCCACAGAGAACAGCATGGCCCCGCGGATCAGCAGGTTGGTGGTCCTGCAAGGCAGAAACAAAAGGAGTCAGGAGAGTCCCCAAATTTTATAGCCAATGTAGTGCAACATATGTCCAGCAGACACCCTCAGTACAAATCCTCTACTAGCTGACTTAATGTGCAGCAGACTCAGAGCTAACCTGTTGGTGATGACGGAGATGTAGGGGCCCCGGGCCGGCCGTGGCGTCTGGCCGGACCCCGACCACTGCTGCTGGCCGCTGGTCACTTTGCTGTCGCTCATGGCTGTCAGCGTCAGGGACATTCGTAAGCTTAGGTCAGGATGATAACGAATGCTGTGTGATGTCTACATCCACCAGTGAGTTCAGCGTCCTCCCCTGACATCCCAGGGCGGGCTGAAGAACAAGGACACAAAGACTTACATTACCACATTCCTGTCATTTTAGACGTCATTTAGGGTTTTTAAATATTCACAATATTACAACCAAATGTTTGTTCAGTGATCACAGTCCTGGTGAGCAACATACACAAAATGTTTACAGAGTAACAGAATCTTTACCAACTAATGATTTACCAAGCCGCTCTCTGATATCTTCTGTTGATTCATTTAAGATAGGAATCATCATTAAGAGAAACAGATTAAACAATTTAAACTAGTCCTGCAATAAACCAACATAAACCACCTGTTGTACTGTACTTAGTGTGTACTTATCAGTAATCTTTACTCTGCTTTGACCTCTTTTACTATCGTTATCCCTGTATGAACTAGGGTTTTATTCCACTGTATAAATACACTTTACATCGTTGTCTGTATGTATACACGCTGTTACTGTTTATTAGCTCAGTCATGCAACAGAGCCTGAATTCATTTAAGTTTATAATGTTTACGAGAGGTGTTATATAATGTTATAATGTTAAGAGAGGTGTTGGTTCAACATGGAGTCACCACACTTAGATATGAGTAACACTGACAATAATCCTGTTACATGTCTGGAGAATGTTTCTGTACATTTGCTATGAACATAAAGCAGAACAGTTCTGGAGTGAAGATTTTAAAGATACAACTATGGCTCAATAAAATATTTGCAATCTGTGATGATTAAGTTTAGAGAAGTTAATGTGACAGAGAGTGAGTGACTCTGGTAAGTCTGTCAGAGACTGTCAGAGGAGCTGATGTGTGACCGCAGTGTGTTCACCACCATCAGGAGGAGGCTTTATGATATTTTGCCCCACCGCTGCTGACACACTAACTGAACTTCTTTGTGTGTTTGTATGTGCTGTTCCTTTATCCCTCATCAATGGAGAGGTTCCAGAATGTGTCTCTTCGTGATGACATCACTACCATCTATTGTTCAGGTGCTCAGCTGATGCCGACACTTCAATAACAGCACGAACATGTAAACTGTATTCTGTCTCACTGTCTCTGTGCATTAAGTATATCATGACTAACTGTTGCTCCCGAGCGGAACCACTCGTCCATGACCAGGAGCAGTTTGTCCCTCAGTAAATTACTGATGAGGCAGCGTTAGATAACTGATAACCTTCAGCTGGCTCCTGTTGGACCTCGCTCACCTTTAGCTCCGGTGTGAGCCTCTCAGGCTGAGGTAATACGTGAGGCACACTGGGGACAGAGCTACATGTCGCTCTGAGGTATAACAGCCACACATTTTACTCTACAACTCTTATTTCTGTATAACACCTTAGCTAGGGACGGAGCTGCTGGTGTAATTAACTGTCAAACTGAAGTTAGCTTGGCGGCTAATTACTTATTATTTACAAAGCAGCGTCAGAAGGATTTACCTGTATTATCCTACCTACTGCTGATAGATACGTTAAGAAGAAGCAACGAGAATCACCTTAGTTAAACAGTAATACAGAACAAGTAGCGAGGTTAGGAGCGGAAATGCAAAGTTAGCTTGACAAGAGTTGGCTAGCCTGATTATATATGATAGCTAACTGGCTAGCTAAACTGTATTAGTCATTAACAGCCGCCGATCGTAGCATATTAGCTGAAATCAACGCTAACTCTTACCTCAAGTTGACACAGAAGCTCCACAAATACATTTACGAGACTCATATAACATTTAAACCAACTCCAGGGGTAATACTAGGCTGAAATACACGGAACTATTAATTAGCCTTCTCTCCCTGCTGAGACTACTTCCGGTTGTCTAAGCTGAATGAACACCGGACGTCCAATCGGCTTCTGAAGTGGTGACGTAACCGCGTTACACAAAGCGGACGTGTCACGTGATTGGCGGTTACGGTGCATGGATTAACCCACAAAAAGAATTCCTGTAAACAGCTGGATGATGTTTATAAATAAAGTTTTTACTTTTAAATGTTTGTTTTTTATTGTTTTATACCAATTTATTGTTTATAATCATTTGTTTTCTAGACTTACATCGTAATTTGTGGTTAAAATAGTTATACATTGATAATAATAATTGTTTTCCAGCTACCAGCCATGATAGATAAACAGCTGGATGATTTTTTATGAGTAATTATAAAAAATGTATGTATCTGGTCATTAGAAGGAAAAATATCACGTTTAAAGAAGTTCTTTGTGTGAAGTATTTGTCTTTTAAGCAGTTAAAATAACTGTCATTTGTGGTGTTGTAAATAAATAAACAGCTGAATGATCAATGAATAAATCTGGTTTGTATAGTTTAATGTTTCTATTGTTTAATAGCAATTCAACTCATGTAATCTGACGTTTGGTGAGAGAAAAGTCATGTTTAAAGAAGTATTTTGGAAAGAATGATGTTTTTTAGCAGTTAAAATAACAGTGTGGTTTGTGGCTTTGTATAGTATTTATGGATTGATAAGAGGCTGTTCCAGCTTCCAGCCCTGATAAATAAACAGCTGGATGTTAAAGTCATTCCACACACACACACACACACACACACACACACACACACACACACACACACACACAGCTGCGTCTGTTTCCCCCACAACATATTTGATTTGCTCTCGTGGTCTAATAGGCTTACAGGGCTGCAGAGGTGAGAAAGTCACAGTGCGGAGTGGATCACTCTTAATCCTCAGTCCCATTTACACTCCATTTTGTATTCAGCATACTGAGGCCTGCTGCTCATGATGGGGTTTCAGGGATTATATCTGGCGACACAATAGTCTGAACATAAACAGACTATCCGTGCTCTCTCATTCCAGCACAGCTCAGAGCCTCAGCTAACTTTATCAAGGTGAGCTGCAGGTTTCACGCTGAGGATTTTAAAACATCCCAGCAGAGAAAGTTCAGAGAGCTGCTAGTGTTACCGGACTGAGACGATGCAGAAGAAACTGCAATCAACATGAAGTGTGACGTATTGAAACAAGTGATTATTAATTTTTATATTTAATTCAATTTAAACATAAACACATAACAGGACTCATTATATAACAGATCTGTATGATGTCCATGTTAGAGCGCAGCTGAAATGCTCACTACATATTGTGATGTAGGTGCATATTGAGAAGGGATGTTATTCTACAGCTGGATTCTCACATTGAACATGACAACTGAAAACTTCTACAAATAATAAACAGCATTAATAGGATGATAATATTAACATGATAATACTATAAGGACCCAGTTAACAATTGTTTTAAAGGTTAGCTGAATATTTTGAGATAAAGCTTGTAATTATCCAAAAAACTACATTAACTACATTAAAGGTTCTCTGTGTGTCGGTTCATGGGAGCAGACTCCATTTCTAAACTGACGTTAGCGCCTGTTGGTCTCTGTTAGCGCAGCAGAGAGAACATCACATCCTTTAGACTGTTTCTGTACATTCAAGTCCTGAACAAAGAAATCAGCCTCAACACATCGTCCACAGGCTCGTACAGACAACAGGAAGGTCTCATTGTTCACGTCATTATAACATACAAACAATAAAAAGGTGATTACTATATGTTAATTACTACAAATTGTTTTGCTGAGCCTCTTTAACACACAGTACAGAAGCACTGTCACAGTGCCTTTTAATAAAAGTCTCAGATGTTGACGGACCAACAAACAAACAAACAAACAAACAAACGGACACAGGACATCCTAGCAGAGGTCAGAAGACAGATCAGAACAGAGAGTGAAACGATCTGGTGGATAATCTGGTAAACTGTCCTCTCTCAGTCCTCACAAGCTCACAAATAAACAGCCTCACAAAAAAGCTTCAGTCATTTCCTCAAACAGCTGCTGTCTCCTGTAAACATGAGTCAGATCAGAGGTAATACTGCGTTTGTTTGGGACTATTTTTAGCAGCGGATGAATCCATATTTGACGCTCTGGTGAGTATTCATGGCAGCAGGACGGTGTGCGTGTGTGCGTGTGTGTGTGTGTGTGTGTGTGTGTGTGAGGAAGGATATATTCATTGTTTGTTGCTTTTTTAATTGGATTTTTCCACCATAATAAAATCAGAGTTTGGCTACAGCTTTGTTCTATAATTTATATTTTTCACAGCCCATTATTTTGTTGTGTGATCTTAAATGTCCATTTTTATCTGGTCCAAAGCCTGAGACCACGACTGGGCCAGGAGCTGAATTCTCCTCCGCTTCAGCTCCACTCATGAATTTCTGCCTCGACTTGTATTTTTTATCTAATAAGATGACTGTGCAGGTTCGGCTCGCTGTCCCCGGGGACACTCACTTAACCCTCATAATTAGAGTGATAAAGGAAGTCTGGTAGGTAAGAGGAGGGTACGGGGGGCTTTCAATTAGTTGTCAAGGGCTACTTGGAGGCCCCCTGACACAGCCAGAGAACAGCCAGGGATTCAATCCATCATCCTGCTGCTGCCAAACGCTAAGGGCCTTTTCATTATCTGTCCCACTGTCGCTGCTTCAGTATAAACGTGAGTGATGGCGTGCACACGGTGGCTGTGTGGGTGTGGATGGCGATGGAGGGGTGGGGCCGGGCCCTCGTCGTAAATGTCATCCCCATTGGACCGTTGCAGGTCCCGGCTCCAGAATAATAGGCCCTGTGACCTCTCTGTTGTCTATAATTAACCTCTAACCCCCCTCCCTCCCCGCCGCAGCCGCCAGTCCCCAGACAGACAGCCGGGATGTGCAGAGAGTCGCTGTTTGCCAGCCGATGCTTCATGCAGGCAGCGCTGAACTGGGAGCAACAAAAGAAAATGGCTGCTGCTGTTGTGTCACATGTCTGGGATGACCTCAGCGCTCCTGAAATGAAATATATATTGATCTTCATCCATAAGAATGTGAATTTAGTCATGACAAAGCCTGAGAGAGATCCGAGGGTTGTACATGTGTACAAAAACATCAATAACGGATCCTAATCATACAACGTGTTATTAGCTGAAGCTCCAACCAAACATGACATCACTTCATCACTGAGAGGCTAAAATCTGCTCTAACAGAACCTGATCACCTTTTATTGATTATGTGGAGAGATGCACTGTAAGAAGGATAAACAGGAAGAAATAAACTGTAATATTCTGTCAGCAGGACAGCAAGAGATACACACATCTCTCATGAAACACAGTAATGTTCTGAGATTTAGCTTTAATTTAAAATGACATCTTGTTTGTTTTAATGTTTAATTAAAGATATTTACACCACAAAGACAGCTGATTGTTGAGTCTCATTCCCAGGACGTCAAATAGACACATGTTGGGTTGGTAAAGCGTCCCGAGCAGCAACAAAGAGAGAAAATCAGAAACTCTCTGCAGATACGAGACACTAACACGCCTTTTCTCCACATTCCAGCCTCCCTCTCTGTCTGTTTACGGCTTCTTACGGCTTTTACGTCTTTGTCTCGTCTCGCTGCGTCTGCTGGGCGTGATGTGCTCTGATCCATAATTCCCTCAAATGCATCAAACTAGTAACAAGCTTGTTTTGAAAGTGTAAAGAGGAGAAAGTTCAGATCCAAAGACACCTGGAGACATTTCAGCCCTTCTCATGGAGACCAAAACCAAAACCAAGATGTTTTCTAACTCTGACCGAGTGGTTTTTGTGCCTGAATGTAACCAGAGCATCAACTCAGAGTTGTGACAAGAGAGAAAATTTGAATTCATTATGTGAATGTCACCTCGCTGTTGATTTACAGCTGGAGTCAAAAAATGTGTCAAAACTACAAACCGGTACAAACATGGCGGCTGCCTTTAAACCCAGATGTTCTGAACACGCTCATCACAAACACCCAGCAGCCTCTGACACACTCAGCACTGTGTGACGGCGACTTCACAGTAAATTGCTGGAAAATTTATGATGTTAAAGTTAAAACAGATTTAAAAACCTCCTTGATTACACAAGATTTCTGTCTTTTAACAAAGAAAGATACGTGAAACTACAAAAGCACAAAGTCACAGATTTTATCTTGTTTTCATAAAAACTTTGGGAAAAAATCTGTAAAAATATTAACGTTTATGCACAGTTCCATGTGTTTCATGTTATTTTACACTTCAGGTGTTAATTCAGTCATTCTTTCTTCTTTTGTCTGGATTACTATTTTCATGTGTTTCATAAAATGACAGGCCTCAACAGTGTTTGTGATTCTGATCTATCAATATCATTTCTCTTCTTCCTTTGTTTCAAATATTTTACATCATTTCTCTTCTTCTCACTCGCTGCTGCTGCTGCTGATAATGACGCCGTTGTACTGAGGACATGAATAAATAAAGTGTTCCTCCGTCTGGGGAAATATGTCAAAATCCAAATAAAGACTTATTATTTCTAATTCCTTCACACGTTTGTGTCGGAGCAGAGGATTTGCTTTGACTGGTGCAGGTTACAGCAGCCTCCACCCACAGAAGAGTGTCTGACATCCCTCGACATGCCCTGAATCTGCATCAGCTGCAGCAGTGATGCTCTCCTGCAGAGGGTGAGGAGGGGGGAGAGGTAACCACGTTTGGACAGACTAACACAGGTTCCTCCCCCCTGAGCAGCCACACTGACATTTACCACAACAATGAAACATCCAGCGAGCAAATTGTGGCAGCGTCGGTTAAATAAGCCCACAATAGAAAGTCAAATGATCCCTAATGGCTGCAGCTGACACCTGTACACGGTGACACTGTGAGGAGCACAAACACACAAATGAGACGTAGGACGAGAGGAAACAGAGAGGAAGTCATTTGTGGTGCATCATTGTCTCTGAGAAATTCTCGGGACTGTGAGGAGGAAATGCAAATGTGTGTGGCAGCAGCCCGGCAGCTCTGCCAGCATGTGTGTGGCATATTGAATGATAATGACAAAGCGGGCTGCTTCCCCTGCGAGCAGGCCTGCGGAACAATGATTACAGATTGGCCGGTGTGTCCCTCAGCTTCACCGGGGACTCTGATTCTAATGCTAATCACAGCCGCTGCCCGCTGAAATATATCTGTGGTCGCAAGGCAGCAGGAAATAAGATGGAATATCCCAGTTAGGCTGTAATTGTATAATGAAGCCCTGTTTATTTTGATATTTTAGGAATTCATACAGAGGCTTCTGGCAGACTTAACCTATTGCACCACCTGCTGGCCTGAGGCTGCTGCAGCCTGCTGGTGTTCACAGCACTTTGTTCAGACCTGCTGTCAGGACCAATCACAGGTGGACCGGTACAGGTGTGAGGACGAGTCAGAACACATTCAACAGGGGGTCTGAGCAGAAGAAGAAGAAGTAGAAGAAGTAGTAGAAGAAGAAGAAGAAGAAGAAGAAGAAGAAGAAGAAGAAGAAGAAGAAGAAAGGAGCAAAGGCTTTTGAAAACATGGTAACCACAACAACACCAGACTCCCTTTATAAATTGTGTGATTTAAGAGTTGTTGATTGAAGAGAAGCTCAGCACATTTTGCAGAAATGGTCTATGACAGATTCTGAAACATTGGTGTCTTCTTACAAGTTCAGCATTAAATCAGAACATTAAGTTGTTTGTTTCCTTGTTAAAAGCATCAGTTTGTTTCTGTGTCTAAATTCTATGAGGTCTCATCTGCCAGCATTTAGCCACTCTTTACACTGATTTCACCATTAACACCAAATTTATGAAAGAAGACAACATGTCATTAACGCCAAACACATCAAATATAATATACTAACTAATGCAAGCGTCTTCTTTAAAGCCTGTGGAAAAAGACCCCAGACTCCCTTAAAAAATCAATAAATTTTAAGTGTTGTTGAGACAGGAGGAACTTTACAGACTCTGTGAAAGCTGTATCTGACTATCTCTTAATTATTTGAGCCTTCTTGTAAATTCAACATTAAATGAAGACATTAAAGTTTGTTTGTTTTTTTCCTTGTATCAGTTTTCCTTGGAAGTGTCAGTTTGTTGGAGCCGAAGCTCGTCATCTAGCAGCTGTTTAAACACACTTTGGACTGATTTCACTATTTACACTAAATATATGAAAGAACATAACATTTTATTGAAGCTAAACATGTCATATTTTACAACTACAGTAAACAGAAACCAATATGTGATACTTCTTGGCGAAAGTCCCCAGACTCCCTTAGGAAGCTGCTCAATTTTAAGAACTGTTGAGAAAGAAGAAACTTTATAAATGTTGTGAAATGCTGTCTAACACAAATTCCTGATGATTTGGGAATTCTTGTAAATTCGGCAGATGTTATATATGAAGACAGATAAAATCTCCTCTCTGTTTGAGATATATGTGTTTATTTGAATATAGAGCGGAGAAGTGAGATCTGATCTCTGGAGTCACTCAGGACTGATGTTGACATCAGCTCTCTTTTATCCATAAAATGTAGATGTATGAGTTTGACTGTATTCTGTGTGATTCAGTTCATTTTAAAGACGTTTCGTCCTCCTGCTCGGTTCGGATCAGACGGTCTCGGTACCCTCGGCTCCTCCAGAGGGAATCAGGCTGCAGCACTCTGCTCCATCAGCTGCATCAGTCACACTCTCTCCCCCACCTCTCCTCTCTCAATGTACTTTATTTTCATTCCGAGGAGAGAAACAAGAAGGAGAGCCGAGGCAAAGTGATGCTCAGCTGCACACTCGATGTAGGTTAATGGAAGGGAGGAGAGTCTGAGCTCAGGCGGCCTCTGATTGGCTGGCGGGGGACGTGCAGCTTCTCCGCAGCACAACCTGTCACAGTTAATCAGGGCCCATCTCTTAACAGCCAGCCAGGGCTATCGGAGAGGTGAGCCCATTGCTATTCAGGACGAAACAGATGATAAATCATTTGTACATAATTAGTGCTCAGCAAGGTTACAACTGACACGTATTTTCATCTTAATTAGGAGGGAAATTTGTTCCATTAATTTAATTTGGTGCGCATGAGCGGCGCTGCACCTAACTAAGTTAATCTTACACCTGTCAGGGTGGAATGGAGTTGGGCCTCGGATTCCAGGAGAGAGTCTTTATCTGATGGTTTCATGCTCACAGTCCGACTGTAGAGAAGAAACTGAGGAGGACACAACTGCAGCTGTGCACATCTGTACAGGAACAGATCACACGGTGGTGTCACCTCAGTCATCATCTCATCACTGCACAACACATCTCTGCAGACTCACAGCAGCAACAGCACTGCAGCCTTCTCTGGGAGCTAAAGTAGCACTCTGTAGAGCGCATACCTCCGCCAAGGCCCCACAGTCTTCTAAATAAGCCTGATTATTAATATTTCCATCAAGATCAAATGTTTTATTCCCCGAGAAATAAACATAAAACATAAAAATGTAAAACAAATCTCATGATATTAAAATAATGTCATTATTTTCTGTTAGTCTTGGATTACCTAAATACCAAACAAGAACAAATAAGGACGACAGGACAGAAATATCAATAAGATGACTTTATTTAATCTTAATAATGAGTGTTGTTTTGAATCTTTATGTAAAATGTGTAATTCTGTCTGTATTCCCCCCTTTCACTGAATGTATTTCTAATCTAATTACATGTTATCTTCTGTAGCTTTGACAGAATATAGTCACCTTTTTTGTATCTAATAACATAATCCAGTTACATGTATATTATTGTTATTTTTGCTACACCTCTGTGCTACACCACTTCATGCTAACACGTTTATTTTAGCAAAACAAACAGGATGTAAATCTGATCTCAGATCAGAACAAAAGGGTTAAAGGTGATGAAGAGGAGGAGGAGGAGGAGGAGGAGGAGGAGGACTGAGTTTACTGGGTGAAATGTCCCTTTAAACAGTTTGGAGTGACTCTACGTGACTGAACAGAAAATAATACTCATCTTCGTTGGTTTGCAGTCGACCAATGAGGTGAGAGCTCTCTCGTCCCAGGACAAATATTTAAGCGTGTCTCTCAGACGGACATTATGGAGAACAACATGTTCCATCATGGAGGCTGCAGCTGCAGCCGTGTGATTTAGGGCAGCAGCAGCCTTCATATATCTGAGTGAGGATGAGTGTCTGATCTGGTTTCAGTCCAGCGGGCAGCACTGAGTCCAAGGCCCGGCTCTCCTCTCTGCTCAGAGCTGTATGAAGCTGTAGTAATTGCCCCAAAGAGGAGGTTCAATAGAGAGGACGCTGCAGAATGACTGATTTAGTAACTATAAGGTTTTCTAATGGAATTCTCTGCTGCCTCTCGGGCACTCAGCCTGACAACCATTACCTGAACTGATGCATAGTCCATTACAGGATCCCCCGCTTTAATAGAGTGTCTATCACGTGAAATACAGAGACGTCAGGTGCCAAAGCATGCACTCTCACCCATGTGTGAAGGTTTAACCCAACTGAAATGGCTTTTCTTTTAGACGCTGCTGCACGGCCTTACAGATGTATTGAAAATCAACAGCGGAGGAGAGAGGGAGGAAGTGGAGCGCAGACTTGTAAAACGCTGCTGCTGGACGACGCTGCACCCTCACAGTGACTCTGACTCTGTCAGGCTGCAGGTAACTCCTCACCTGATCCACACACGCCTCGCTGACATGGTGCCGTCCTGCAGGCTGTAGAACTCACACTCTGTAAAAAACTGGACATCAAGAGTCAAGTTTGATTAATTTACAATCAGATTCAAATCCAACCCAACTCTTATTATTACATAAAGAAAAAGATTAGAGCCCTGGAACAAAACGTTTGAGTTTTGATTTAATCTCAGAATTTGAGTCATAGAGACAGAAATAATGTCAGAGCTCCACTGAAATAATCTTATATTTTGATTATATCACTTCGCTGTCTCAAACAAGAATTAATCTCTCATATTCAGATACATGTTTGCAGTGCTGCAGCTAATCGTTGGTTTTCATTGACACACTGCAAAAAGGGGAAATTAAAAATAGCAGAAATAATCACTGAATCTGAGGAGAAAAGGATTTAACAGGAGTGAATAATGTCTCCGTGCAGCAGGAAGTTTGTCTGACAACACATCTTAATGTAACAATAACTGTAAGAAATTAAATGATTGATTTGGTTTTTGTTCTCAACTTCAGCCTGATGATGAAATACTTTATCTTTAAGAGACAAACGACTCAGTATGATCGAGTTTACACTCACATGTTCACTCCATCTGTTTTAGTAAAATAAAATACTCTGATTTTTTTTCCATCCATAATGTTGAGAATAAATTAATGCATAATAATAATTAAAGTCGACTACATTTATTGTATTTTATTTTTGTCTTGTTTAATTATTTAACACTTGTCATCATCAGCCTGTTGTAGTTCTGTATTTTATTCTCACATTACTAATAAATTAAGTCTCTTTCCCCAAACTACCATCGTACCGCTGCACCGTCAGCTGACACGTTTCTCTGAGCTCAATACGACCAAACTGCAACTTCCACCTGCAGCAGCAGATTCTAGTGAAACTTTATTCTGTCACGTCATCGTCAAAACTTTAAATATGTGACGAGTTCAACACATGATTTATTCTGTAGATGTTGAAATATTCTCATGAACTCAGTGAACATTTCACCGACAGATTTCATGTTGTAAGATTTCAGTAGTTTAAAGGTAATAAGCCACATTTCTCCTCGCTGCCTCCTCCAGACTTCAGTTATCTGAGTTGTAATAAAACATCTCAGCAGCTCGATCGATCCATCAGTTAAAGTAAAGCTGTTTGTCAGCCATCATGCAAATCGTCCAGCCGTGTCTCTGTGTGGCTGCAGACGGTTAAATAAGACAATTTGCTGCTTTTCTTTGTTGTTTCACACACAAACTGAAGAGTGTTTGTGACTGTTGGACTGAAGGAGACATTTAAAGACGTCACGCTGGGAAATATTTAGATTCTAATCAATACTAATCCTTCCTTCCTCTGAATAGAATCCAGCCACAGAACAGTCCCAGTTTCTCCAGTAAAATACAAAGCAGACCACCGACTTTATCCAACAGTCGAGTTTACTCAAAATATTTCAGTTGACTTTTGATATATGATTTGACAGATTTTAATATCAAATATTGGACATGAAAATCTCCAGAAACACAAAACTTGATCTCTCTACACGCTGAATTATTCTCACATGGATTAAAGAGAACTGCTCATCACACAGAACCAGAAAACAGAACCTGCTGAAGTCATTTTTCTGCTCGTCTGTCTCTGATGTGTGTCCTCTGTGAGTCCACTCCTCGCCCTCCTCTCCCGGCCGCCGGCTTCTTGTCCTTCAGCAGCTCCTCCCGCGCCATCGGCTCGATGATGGCGCCCATCTGCGTCACCACCTTGGGCTTGATGTTCTTTTTGACGGTCCTCTCGGTGTTCCAGGTGCGGCCCAGAGGAGAGCGGATGGTGCTCTCGAACTGTGAGTGGTTCTGGAAGGGGAAGGGCAGCGAGTTGACCTGGTGGAGTTTGACGGAGCTGTTCCTGTTCTCTGAGATGATGACGCTGGGCAGGTGCCGGTCCTTCCTGGATGGAGGTGGCTCCACCTTCATCCTGAACCTCTTGCGTTTGCTGCGGGAGGGCTTCAGGCCCGTCCCTCCCCACTCACCCCACCCAGGCAGCGTCAGGTCCACCACCTTCGGCTTCCCAGCGTCTTCCTGCTTCCTCTTGTCCTTCAGGAAGTCGGCGACGACGTCGTCTCCGGCGAAGGCCTCCTTGATGAGCCCCCGCTGGTCCAGCTGCTCCTCAGCGTCCTCGGCGTCCTCGACGGTCGGAGCCAGAGGGACCTGGATGACTTTGGTCTTCTTGGTGAGGACTTCTTTCAGCTCGATGTTTCTATTCCTCTTCTTAGTTTTTGCAGCTACCTGTTTCTGAGCGTCAGGTGGGGGGTTTGCTGCAGGTGGAGGAGGAAGAGGAGCTTCATCAGCGGCTGCTTCCTCCTGAGGAACACTGAGGAGCTCCACGTCCTCCAGAGTCCTGATCCTCGTCAGACCTTCCTCCAGCTGAGCCGACGTGTCCGTGACGTCTGCTGCTGCCTCGGCTTTCTCTCTGAAGAGACTCGTGAACTCTGACAGCTCCTCTTCCTCTCCGTCTGCAGCTTTATTCTCCTCCTCTTCATCATCATCATCCTCATCCTCCACAGTGATCTGAGCTTCAGTCTCCTGAGCCTGACGCTGCTTCCTCCTCTTATCAAACTCTCTGAGCAGCACTTCCTCCTCTGGTTCCTTCACCTCCTCTTCCTCCTCCTCCTCTTCCTCGGCTGCCCTCGGCTCCTCCTCGGCTGTCAGATCCAGGACCATGTCCTTCTCTGTGGGGTCTTCAGAGAGCTTCCCTCTCATCCAGGGGTTTGAAGGGTCCACTCCCTGCTCCGCATCGTTCACAAAGTCAGGCAGCACCTCTGCGTCGCCTCCTTCCTCCTCCTCCTCCTCCTCCTCCTCTGCGTTCAGCGAGGTCACAATCTTCTGGGTCAGGTCTTTGTTGACCTCCAGCTGCTGCTGCATGGCCTTTCGAGCGACCAAGTCGTATTTGCCCATGATGACCTTGGACTTGGCCCACTTGCCGCTGTTCTGGTGCTTCAGCGACATCCTCTCCTGCATCCGGGCCATCTCGATCTTGTTCAGCTCCTCCAGGGCGGCGGTCGGGTCCGTCTTCACCATCTCATCGAACTGCTTCAGGAACTCCTTACGTTTGGCCTTGTTCTGGACTTTGTGGTAGGCTTTGCTCTTGATCTTCCTCGCTCTGCGGGCCTTGGCCTCGTAGTAGGACTGCAGAGCTCGGGCTTTTTGGAGCTCGGCCCGGCGGATCTTCGCCTCCTCCAGGCTCATCGCCTTCATAGACGCCTCCTCCGCTGGGGTCAGGATGGGGTCGTGGATGGGCTGCTTGTTGGCGTGCAGCAGGGAGAAGATCTCCTCCTCCAGCGGAGTGCGAGCCTTCCAGCTGGTCACCACCTTCTCAATGGGTTTGGGTCCGGAGGGCTCCCGGTTCAGAGGGAAGACCAGCTGCTCGGCTCTCTGGTTCTGCCTGATGACGCCCCTCCACTTAGTCACCTCCACGGCCGCCTTCTGGAAAGCCACATCTCTCTGGATCCGGTCGGTCTCCTGCCGGCTCAGAGGGCTCTCGATGGTTCTGTTGTCTTTCTGCAGGTTCTTCAGCTGCTTCTTGGTCCTGGAGGTCACGCCGGGGGTTTTCTCCATGGAGCCGATCAGGTCCGACAGGTCCACCCGGTCCCGCTCACCCTCCGCGGTGACGGTGAACTCGGACATCTCCACGGCCGCCTCGGACCTCTCCCCCAGGGTCTTCTTCCTCTTAGCTCCCAGAGAGCTGATCGCCTCCAGCAGCTTCTGGTGTTTCCGTTCATCCTCCTCCTCCTCCTCGCTCGTGATGTTTTCATCGTCTTCGTTTAAGTCTTCATCATCGTACATCACCTCCACCTTCTCCTCCACCCTCTCCTCCACCCTCTCCTCCGTCAGCTCCGAGCGCTTCTTACCGCTCTTTTTACTCGCTTTCTTCTTAGACGCTCTGACCATGTTGGAGTAAACACCACCGCGGCGGAGAGGAGGCGACTGTACACACGTGTGACGTAAACCGAGCCGCTGTCGTAAAATAGACCGTCAGCGGCACTGTCGTAAAACTCTTCTTCTTCTTCTTCTTCTTCTTCTTCTTCTTCTTCTTCTTCTTCTTCTTCTTCTTCTTCTGCTTCTGCTTCTTCTTCTGCTAAAAAACTACAGATTCAAATATATATAATATAAAGTATATAATATCACTCAATAACAATAACTGACTTTGAAATAGACTTGATGGTTATTTATTGATTTGTCGGTATTGATTTAATAACAATACATACGATGCAATAGAAAAATATATCAGAATCAGAATCAGAAAAAGCTTTATTGCCAAGTACGATGTTACACATACGAGGAATTTGTTGTGGTGATATTGGTGCATGCATCAAATAACTAATAAGTGAAAATATAACAAATTAACAATATAAACTATTTTAAAAAGTAGAAAATATGACTATACAATATAAATATATATACACAATCTGTTTTTTGGGTAAAAGGATAAAAGGAGCAGACCAGCTGGCAGTGAACAATTACAAGAATGATGTGCAAATGAAAATGTGCAAATGAACAGGATGTTCAAGGTGAGCGTTAATGTAACACATAGAGTTATGGTACTGTGTAAAATGTGTAAAATATATCATTTAAAAAAATATAAACATGTTTTTTATGTATTGACATTTAATTGGTATAATAATGAGTCAGATGGATTATTTGTGTCCCTGTGTGTATTTCGTTAACATTAATTTTTAATAAGATTTATGATTTCTACCTTCTACCTATTTCCTCTGTGATAAGCAATGATATATACAAACAAGACAAAAATACGATAAGAGAAAAATAAAATACCAACAATGAAGACTATATACTAAGACTATATATGCTACATACTATACATGTTGTCTCATAATAGATATTCTCCTTTGTATTTTGGTTTATAACAATAGACAATTACCGCATAATGTAAGAAATATTAAGATAAATTAAAAAATCTACAGTAAAAAATGTGTCAAACAAATCTGTTTCTAAAATATATACATGTTTTTAAAATGTAAAAATAAGATGCTGACTTTTAATTTGTATGAAATGTGTTGGAAGGATGATATCTGGGCAAACATGTATTTCTTTCACTTGATTTTGTAATAGATTGATGATTTCTATCATTAATTCTTCTATAATGAACAGACATAGAACATTAACACAGAGACAAAAGAATATGTAACGTAGGAAGGAGAAAAACATTGGAAATAAAATAAAAGCGAAATATAAAGACATGAACAGAGAATGGAAAAACATAAATTATAATTATAATAATAACAAATAAATAATTTGTAAATAAAATGATAATTATAATGAAATAATGGTAATTCTTAAATTATGTATGTTAAAAACATCTTTATTTCTTCTATAATGAACACCAACTAAACACTAAGTAACAGACATAGAACATTAACACAAAGACAACAGAATATATAATTTAAAAAAAAACACTGAAATAAATTCAAAGCAAAATAAAAATACTTAAATATAAAATTAAGTGAAAACATAAAATTATGATTTGATAATAAAATCAACAATTATACAACAATAGCAACAAACATATAACATAATATATATAAACAATGATATTATAATAATAAAACGATGTATTTCTTCTTCTGGTCCAGCAGCTGTTCAGTGACCTCACTGCGCCCCCTGCTGCTGAAAAGTGTGCTTACATGTTGTGTCGTCGACGTGTTTGTGCTCCTCACAACACTTTAAAACACATATTATAGATTCAAATACCAGAGAAGGTGATTAAAAAGCCATAATTGCTGTTTTTGTGTGTTTCTGCGGTCAAAATTAGGCGTGAATGACACGAAATATCAGCGCGTCACGTGTCTCCGTCATGTGATCCGTCATCAACACTTCCGGCCAACATGGCGGCGGCTTCGTCTGTTTTCCACAGAGTGAGAACTGGCTCTAAAATAGGAGCTCAGTATGACCAAGACGGCAACCTCATCCAGGTAAAGAGCTTCATTATCTTCCTTTTAGCGCCGCAGACTGAAGTTATCTGCAAAAACCGCACAAAGCGACGAATGTCGGCGGACCGCTGGGGTGCTAACTAGCTAACTGCTGAGCAAAACTAGCTTATAACGGCTGAAATTAAACGTTTCTGTCATGTAACCGTTTTAACGGCTCAGTAGGAAGTTCAAGAACTGTTTGAAGAACTTAATTGTGGAGGAATATCGACGTTTTCACAGATGTTAGTCTGTTAGTCCCCCCTCACACATTAGCCACCTTAGGGAGGGAAATAACGCTAGCATCTATCAGCCACTGACAGATGAATATTTAATGTAAAATCTGCCTTTTACTTTAATATTTTATTAGCATTTGGCTGGTGCTAAATTCCCAGCTTGACATCAGCTCTCTGAGTTATGAAGCGGCCTTTCTGCAGCTGTCTTCCCTGCTGGAAAACCCAGCATAGACTAGCACCAAAACACAACATAGGCCATGATGATGATGATGATGATGATGGTGTGTTTGATTCCCAGGTGGAGACACGAGAGGATGAAGAGCAGAGCGTTAAGCTGGCAGAGATCCTGGAGCTGCTGCTGGCTGCTGGATACTTCAGAGCAAGAATCAAGGGACTGTCGCCTTTTGATAAGGTAACACAGGATCCAGAGACGAGGCAGTACTGCTCAGATCATTCTTCAGGTTCAGGAAGCTTCACGCAGTAAAAGAAAAAGCTAATTTATCTCAACTTTCCTCAGGTGGTCGGTGGTATGACCTGGTGCATCACCACATGTAACTTTGACATCGATGTCGACCTGCTCTTCCAAGAAAACTCAACCATTGGTCAGAAAATGTAAGTCTGTATTTTCAGCTGGCTCCTGAGTAAGAGAGACTGATTTAATATTTCACAGCGCTGATAAGATTTGTGTTAAAACTCATAGATATTTTCTCTTCTCTCTTAACACATGTTGCAAATGGCAGTTGTGTTGTCGTGTTCCACTGAAACAGTAAATATAAATCTTCACATCAGCGACAACATGTTTGTCTCTCTAGTCCACACTGGGTGGCTCTACACAAGGGCAGAGCAGCAGTGAGCACGACAACCAGCTGCTCTTCTTCTTCTTCTTCTTCTTCTTCTTCTTCTTCTTCTTCTTCTTCTTCTTCTTCCCAGCATCCACCTGCAGTATCAGAGGGTGTAGAAGCTGCACTTGTTAAGACAGTGAAAGGAATTGGACATCAAATTATTGCCTCTGTTCATCACAGATACAGAGCAATTGTCAATAATATAATTCGAATATCAGGCCTATAATTTTGTGTCAGTTTAAGATAGTTTTGGAGTTTAAGTTTTGGACTTCATTTTTGCTGTTTTTGTGCTGATGTAATCTAGCAGCTGCCATCACAGTAAAGTAAAGCTCGATTTGATCTGTGATGAGTGTTTCTGTCTCTCCTCAGAGCTCTGACTGAGAAAATCGTGTCTGTGCTCCCGAAGATGAAATGTCCTCATCGTCTGGAGCCGCATCAGATCCAGGGCCTGGATTTCATCCACATTTTCCCTGTGATACAGGTGAGAGGATTCATCCTGATCTGAGACGCAGAGACTCATCCTGTGTTAAAATTTAGCATCAAATGTGGCTGTTTGTTCACGGCATTTAAAAGAACTGACGATCATAAAGTCAGAGTATTATTTCTGTCTCTAGTGTCTTCCTCTAGTGTCTAGTGTCTCTAGTGTTTGTCTTCCAAGTTTTTTCTCCATCAGACAAAGACGTCCGACTGTCTGAAACATTTTAATGACATTTATTTCACCTGATGAGATCGGGATCTGTGATTTCCACCTTAACTGGATGCAGGACTTCATTATCAGCTCATTAACGTGTTCAGTTGACAAATTCCAGACGACAGGCTGAGCTGGAGGCTGGCTCAGTGTACCGAGTCGTGTTTCCTGTACGTGATGATCTGTGTTGTTGTGTCTCCTGTCAGTGGCTGGTGAAGAGAGCCATAGAGACGAGAGAGGAGATGGGCGACTATGTGAGAGCGTACTCCATCTCTCAGTTCAACAAGACCCACAAACTCCCAGAGGTAACGGTTCAGTACCAGAAACTCAGCTGAGTCCTAGTGGCTGATGGAGAGAAGCACAGCTAAACTGTAATCTTAGAAATTACATAAGTGTCTTTGAAACCTCAGGAATGTTGGAACATTCAGAGGTTTGTAGTGTCTGAGTTTGGAGCCGAGGTGGCATCAAATATAGGCTGCAAGGTTCCTGAAAGTGTGAGTCGTTTTCAGTTTTATCTGATAAATTGTATGTTAACAACAACACAGGCTTGAAAAAGTCAGTCTGAACTGTAATCTAGAGAAAGTCGAAGGTGTCCAAAGTCTTTATTGTGACTCCAGTTTTTATTTTTGTCTTGTTTTTATCTTGTTTTATATTTATTCTTCACTTGCACACTTTTTCTTTCTGGTTTTTACCCTTGAGTTGTTTCAACTTTATATAAATCCTAATGTGTTTAAACTCTTCTGAACAGAGTTAAGAACAAAATAGAAACAAAATAGGAGTGACAAAATAAAAATTGTCAAGAATTTCCTGTGTCAAAATATGATCTTATTCAGAACTCTGACTTTTATAAGATACTAAAACACTAAGACGATTTTAAATGCGATGTGTGTAAATATGTGACTTACTTACAGTCATGAATTGATTTCACCATCATTATTTATGTTTTCATCATTCTAAAGTTCAGAGTCTTTAGATAAATATGAGCTCCAGCAGACGTTCAGGTGTGTTTTACAGGTGTGTGGTTGTTATTCACCAGCTTGTCACGTGATCAGAGCTGTGAGTGTTGACGTGTCTGAATCTTTGTGGTCCAGGACGAAGAGTTTCTCCAGAGGAAAGACAAAGCTGTGAGGGCGGTGCTGGATGTGTTGGTGAGTCACTGTTCCATCAGACATCATATTCAGCAAAGTTACCACACACACAAATGATTAACACAGCTGTTTAGACTGAAATGTGGAAGAAAAAAAACTGATCTGTCCAGCTGATCTGTGACTTTTTTCTTTCTACTGAATATAAACTGTCAAACTTGTTGTTGTTTGGCAGGAAGTGTACAAACCTCAGAGGAAGTACAGGAGGCAGAGAGACGCAGGAGAGCTGCTGGACGAGGAGTCCAGAGTTCACTCCACTCTGCTGGAGTACGGCAGGTAAGACTTCCCCTCTTCAAGACGTCCATGTTGGTTATTGATTTCCATTTATCATGAATGTAGACACAGTCTTTGAACGATGTGTGTGTTTTAATCAGACATTTGTGATGTTCAGTGAGTTTTTAGACAAAGTTTCCACAGCGTCTGTTTGTGTTTTCTCAAAGATGAATCTGTAACACGAGCTGCTCCTCTCATCACACGTTCTTTAACCCATCAGTCATCCTGCTCACTGTTTCACTGACACTTGCACAAAACTGACATAAATTAAATTTATATCACCACAGTAACAGTAAAAATCAAGGAAAAATCAAGAAATCCAAAGAATCACTTTATTCAAACTGAGGATTTTTTAAAGGATGTCATGAAATACAAGAACGACAGATGTTTAGCCCTCCTCCCTTGCTGACCTTTGACCTGAACCCCAGTCATGTGCTGCTGTACTCTATAACCCACACATCTCATGTCTCATCTGTCTGACATGTTGTTTTTCCATCCATCCATCTCCACTTGTGTACTAGAGTGTCAGATTTCCTCCTGTAAGTACTGTGACTGTCTGAGCGTGTGCAGCTTGTTCCCTCCTCACACTTCTGTGTCTGTTCTGCAGCTCTCACATGTTTGAGACATGATGGATGCAAACTGCTGCTGTGATGCCTGTTTGGTTTATTTGTTCAGACAGTGGAATCCTGAGGCTGGTTTACTGCTGTTTGTTGTGTGATGTTGTAATGTGGCATGGTGGGTTTAAAAACTCCTTATGGGAGAAATTCTCACTTCAGTTCATTCACAGAAGAGTGTTTGTTCTTTCTCTCTGCAGGCGATATGGATTCAGCAAACAGTCCAAACAAGACAAGGTGGGTGTTGGACTGATTCTTCTATTGCTCTGAGAGTTTTGCTCCTGTTACTCCTCCCTTTCTTCGTCTTCACCTGCTCTGTCCTCCCTCCCTCCTCCAGGTGGATGAGAAGAAAGGCTCTCAGGCCGGCGGCTCTCAGGCGGCACCGCCTGGGATGTCAGAGGTGTCAGAGGAAGAAAACCTGCAGGCAGCGGAGGAGGTGATTTTATTTAATTTTTCATCATTTTTTGATGATCCGTATCAGTTTTTAAGTGCTGATTATTCTGAGTTCTGAAACTTTTCTAATTGCTCTCATTTAACAGGTAGTTTTATTACTAAAGTTTTCAGAATAAAAGAGGATTTAATGAACCTGGATTTGTTTGGCGTACTTTGAAGTTTATTTGTAGAGCACAATGTCATACTGCACTTTCCTGAACTTCCTGTTTTAAACTGTGACATAATTCTGGTGTTTTTTCTTTTAGATGAGAATCAAAACTCTGATGACCAGCATGGCTGCCATGGTGAATGAAGAGGTAAACACACCTCTTTTACTTCCAGTCTGTCTCCTGCTCCAGGTTCATGAAAGATGGACCGTTGGCTTCTTTTCTTCATGTCTTCATATTCTTTTAACTCTGTTTTGAGTAGTCAGATAATTTAATCTTTTGTAGGGATGCATTAACTATAAACTTGTGTGTTTGTGCAGGGGAAGCTGACGGCGAGTGCGGTGGGTCAGATAGTTGGACTTCAGTCTGAGGAGATCAAGCAGATCGCCTCTGAGTACGCTGAGAAGGTGAGAAACCATCAGCTCTCTCACAGTAGAGCCGGTTGGATTCATATGATCTCTGGTAAACTTCCCAAGATAAACTCTTAAAATTAAAACATGAAATAAAACCATCAGAGCAGATCGTCAGTGTGGTGTGTTGGTTGCTGCTTCAGATATCTGTAGAGGCATTAACACAACACAGCTGCCTGTTCAAGCAGCTTTCAGCTTTTCATTTTCTCTGCTGTTATCCTAGTTATAATATATATTTTGTGCTGTGTGTCCCTGCAGCAGTCGGAGCTGTCGTCAGAGGAGCGCTCGGAGCGTTACGGCCCGCTGCAGCAGCACCGCCGAGCGCTGGCTTCACTCAACAAACAGATCCAACAGAAGAAGAAACAGCTGGAGGAGGTGAGAGGGCCGACAAACCACACGTGTTCCTCACTGGGTCAAACTCTTTATCGCAGTGTGAAGTCTGCACAGGAGTGTGTGGTGTCTTTACAGAGACCAACGTGATGTTTGGTTTTTTTTATAATGCAGGATATGCATTTATAACCTGTTGAGGTCTTCTGTCCACCGAGTAGTTCAGTTTGTCACGGCTCCTTTTGTTTCCATGAGCAACCAGAAAAATAATAATATATCTCTAAACCTTCCTGTTCTGTTGAATCACTGCAGACCACTGATTGGACACAAAATGGACCCCGTCATTGTGTCTTAATGAGAGCTGAACTGTGACTTACAGCAGCGATCTGAGAGGGTTCACTAACAAGTGTTTCTGTTTGGTTCTGACAGCTACAAGTCAAACATGCAGAGGTGAAGAAAGGATCTGACGAGGCCAAGAGAAACCTGATGGAGGTGAGACGAAGCGTCAGACTTCTACATCAGCAGACACATGATGGAGTTAAAACTCAGAGTGAAGAACGACTGGTTCATGTTGTCTTTGACCGACCGAACTGCTGAATTACTTGTCAGACATTTTTAGTGCCTGTTGTTCATTATTATAGTTAGAACCCATTCTGCTGTCCAGAAACTAAACAAACATGAAGAGAAGTTCAGACAGTCTGACAAACAGCTCAGTCGAAAGTTTCAGGCAATGTTACGAAGTAACATCGATGACATCACAGCGAGTCATTCATTTGTACATCAGGAAACATTTTGTGTCTCCACAGGCGACGGAGCAGTCGGAGAAGCTGGACAGAGAGCTGAAGTCTTTAGACGAGATGGAGGAGCAGGCGGACAGCAGGTGAGTGGACACCAACGATCTCTGACTCTGGGAGGATGTTTCCTCCGTCAGCCCCAGCAGCTGCCTGCTGTCATCACGTGTGTTAAAGTTCAGTCGGATCACTGACTTCTCAGCCAACAAGGTTCTACTGCTTCAGACAGGAGGCTGACAGGAACGTTAAGTAAAGACTGTGTGTTTGATACACTTACAAACAATTAAAACATGTTAAATGATGGTTCAGTGTTTCTGCTCTGCAGCAGTTCAGCTCAGACTTTACTGACCTCTGGAGGCTCGTGACAGAAACTGCAGCCTAATGTCTGAAGTCAGAACGTGTGTGTGAAGAGCTCTGCGCTCTCAATGATTCAGTCTTCAGCTGTATTGATCTGTGATTGATTGATGATCAGACAGTGCATCTACTAAAGTGTTGTCCTGTTGATCAGTCTGCTGGAGAAGCTGAGAGCTCTGGTGACCATGAACGAGAGCCTGAAGCAGCAGGAGCAGGAGTTCCGCACACACTGCAGAGTGAGAACACACACACACACACACACACACACACAGTCTCATTAACTACTTTTTGTTTGTAATGTGATTAATATGATTAAATGCTGAGGTGTGATTGTGTGTGTGTGTGTGTTCAGGAGGAGATGGTGCGTCTGCAGCAGAACATCGAGGAGCTGAAGACGGAGTCGGGACAGGATACAGACGAGGAGAAGGTTCGTCTACAACATCACACACGTTATATCTCAGCTCTCTGAAGGCTCGTGAGAAAACTCAAATCTTCTGATCTCCTTTGATACTTTGTGTTTCCTCAGGAGAGGAACCAGCTGATCGACAAACAGTACAACACAGACAGAGAGAAACTGCAGAAGATCCGCCTGCTCATGGTAACAGCTTCATACAACAAACGCAGATAAGAAGCTGCTGCAGAGATCCGTGTGGACGGTTCTGTAGGTCACAGCAGCTGATAACACTGCGAGGATAAGAACCAGGCAGAGAGACGGTTCTGACTATAACACAACAAATACACTTTATTCAGGGTGGAACTCCCTGCGTATCCTCAGTATCAGCCCTGAAGATTAACGTCTTTGTTTTCTTAGTTCTCTGCATCATAAAACCAACAGTTTTTATTTGAAATGAATAAAATTCAGTTTGCATCAAACTTTTGAGAGTTAAAGTCCATCAGACATGAGGAAGGACAATAAAACTGTCCACTGAAACCAGCATGAGGACGTTATCTTAGTGTTCGACTCGGTTTTTAAATGTTCTTTAATAGTATTTAAACAGTTTCCTATTGAATGCTTCTTATCATCTTCATGTGAGAGCAAAGTAAAATGTTTATAAACAGCTGATCAGCTTCAGCTTGTAGTCGGTTAAAATGCTTTTTTTTAAATGTTTTTTTTAACATTTCCTGAATGTTTTCATGCTGAATGTTTCACACAATACTGAATGTGAATGTAATGGCAGTAGAGATGTGCAGCTCAAATTCATGATTGAGTTGAAAGAATGAGAAAAATCAGAGTTTTATGTATTTAAAACTTTCCTTCCTTCGTCTTGTTCAGGCTCGGAGGAACCGTGAGATCGCCATCCTGCAGAGGAAGATCGACGAGGTGCCGAGCCGGGCCGAGCTGACCCAGTACCAGAAGAGGTTCATCGAGCTCTACAGCCAAGGTGGAAAAGACTTCACGTCCTCCAACCATGAAGAAACGACTGTACGTGTCTGGACAAACATGTTAAATCTCTGCTCTGAATCTTTCTGTAGTTTCTGCCACGCACAAAGAGACGAAGCAGTTCTTCACTCTGTACAACACGTTAGACGACAAGAAGGTTTATCTGGAGAAGGAGGTGAGTGAACAGCAGGCAGCTGTTAGCAGCACCGGCTAACAAATACATGTTGTAACATTAATGAGACAACGTTTGCTGTTCTGTCTGCAGGTGAATCTGCTGAACTCCATTCACGACAACTTCCAACAGTGAGTACAAACACACTCTGCAGTGTGTCGTGTGTGTGTGTCGTCCTGCCGGCTGTCAGCTCAGTGAATAATCTGCTGCTCTGTCATCGTTCAGGGCGATGTCGTCTTCAGCAGCCAAAGATCAGTTCCTCCGTCAGATGGAGCAAATCGTGGAGGGAATCAAACAGAGTCGCATCAAGGTAACACTGACGGGAGAGTTCAGCTTCTTCCAACCTCGGTCTTCTTTTTCTGTGAAGAGGAAACTCTCACAAGTCGGTGTAATAAACCAGAACCACCCACAGTTCTGACGTGTGTGTGTGTGTGTGTGCGTGTGTGCGTGTGTGTGCGCGTGTGCAGATGGAGAAGAAGAAGCAGGAGAACAAGATGAGGAGAGATCAGCTGAACGACGAGTATCTGGAGCTGCTCGACAAACAGAGGCTTTACTTCAAAACCGTCAAAGACTTTAAAGAGGTGAGAAGCAGTTTGTTCTCCAGTTAAAGACACGTTAGTGTGCAGCTGAGAGGAGACGAGCAGAGGACGTCTCCGACTCACTGCTGTAATAAAAGAGGAACGAATCAGTCAGCTGATACAGATTTTATATGTTTGTTAATTAAATGAGACGGATAAAATATTCAAACATGGTTACGACACAACATGCAGCCAGGAAATTTTACAGTCAGCATAAGTTGTCAGTTCTTTGAGGACAGCAGTGATGGAGACGCATATCTTAGTCATTTCTGTGCTATGTACACAGTTTTTACTATAATATCGATTATTTCTTGACTTCAGTTGAAAACTAGCCTCTTGGCTAATTCTGTCATATTTACAGTAAAGTTTAAGAAGTGCTGAGAAATAAAATCCGACTATCGGAGGATTTGTTTGTCGTTGTAACTAGTTTTTTAAGTTTTTTTGTCTGTTGGTAAAAAATATCTGTACTAGTTTAGTTGATCATGGCCGATTATAGAAAAGATTGAAAGTAAAGAATCACTTTATTGATGATATGTGTGACTGATGATGATGTAAGTGATGATGTAACTGATGATGTAACTGATGATGTCATGTTTGTGTCTCCAGGAGTGTCGGAAGAACGAGATGCTGCTGTCCAAGCTGAGAGCTAAAGGAGCGTCTTAGCTCGGCCTGGTGGTAAACTGTCTGTTGATGTAAATGAAAGATATTTAATCTGTACGAGCTCAAACTATCACATTAACTTTATATGTACGCAGGTTTTATAACATTTCATGTGCCGGTTCATTAATATTCTTCATGGCTGATAAATGTTGTGACCTCTGATCTGAATCCTGTGAGAAGAGTTTCACAGTCTTCATGTGCCAAAATACAAAAATGACTTTGAATATTAAATTCCTCTAGAAAAGAAAAACTGTTTCAAAATGTAAAAATCAACCTATAAATTCTGACAATGTGTTTAATAATATTTGAGAAATTTTGCACAAACAGGAATCTGAACTGTAAAAACATTTATTCCCTTAAAGCTGCACCAGAAGAGAATCTGACAGAGAAAAGTGCCTGAACGTGTTGCTGCTGCAGGACTTTATGAACCTTCATCATCACACGCTGGTGTGAAGTGTAAAGTCTCCTTGTGAATGAAGTTGTGTTGCTCTGTGCCTCTGCAGTCTGAACTCACCTCATGTCTGACACTAACCTGCAGTGACGCTCATGTAGCAGCAGTGTTCAACCAGTAAAACCATGTTTGTCTGAACGTGTGGATGTCTGAGCCGTGACTCACGTCAGATAGACGTGTGCTGCCAAACACTGTGTGCTGATTGAAGACGGCAGCTATCACAAGTCAGCACAGTGTCAGTGTCACATGTTGGATCTGTGAAGGAAACATCCTGTTTGTCACCGAAACACAAAAGATCTGCTGTTAGACAAGCGGCTAAAATAAACTTCTGCTGCCAGACGGTTTCCACCAGGCCTGGAAATCCTGGAGGGTTTGTAACCGCCAGAGAATTTAATAAAGTTTAATCAGAAGGAATGTTTCAGGGTGTTTTCACAGGATGTTGAAGCAGATGGTCAATAACTAAACACGTCTTTCAAACTACAGTTAAAAACTTCAAGTTTGCATCGTAACATGTTTTTATTTCAGAGTAAACATCCAGAATCCACATCAAGGTTTTTATTTGTTCAGATTTCTGCTCTGGACATTCACACAAACTAGTTCATATTTGATAGAAAGTTTAATTTGCACATGTAAACATAAAATATCAGAAAACTTTATACAAAAAATAACTGTTTTAATGTGATTAATCAGCCAGGGAAGTTTTGTAGTGGTATCTGTTGGTAAATGTCTAAAATTTTACAATTTGTGTCTTTAAAATGAGTTCATCTCAGACTCTGAGTCTGAATCTTCCCTTCAGCTCGTACAGACTCTTCAGTGTTCATGAGTCATTCACAACCTGATCTAAAGGACTTTTAATTCATCAAAACATGGAGAAAATGTTATTTATTGTTTCATCACCCCATGGATCTGAACATACTGTCTACAGCCATAAAAACAGACCCAGTGTACCCACCGAGCGTTTTAGCACCGATTCAGAAATAATCTCCATCCGTCCTGACACACCTGAAACAAGTCCCATGGCTGCTGAGCTCTCTGGGCACTAATGTGCTGCAAACAGGAAGCTGGTCATCGGAAAAATCTCAGTTTCACACACTGATGAGTTTCTAAAATATTGATGTGCGTGTAGACCGGGCCGTTCCAACCCCTGGTCTCCTCCTCGGCGCCGGTCGGCCCGCAGGAGTGCTGAAGTTTTGCTCTGCGAGTCTTTTTAAAGCAGAAATGTTGCACGTTAAATCCAAACCAATAAACAATCTACAGTTTTTACTTTGTCACTTTCAAACTTGTTCAGACTTCAGTGCAGCTCCCTCTGGAGGTACTGAAGGTGTTACACACCTGTCACATGTGTGCAGTGTATCACTAACACCTGTTCAGCCTCTCTGATACTGCGGTGTTCAAATCCCTGCAGCTGGTTCCACATCTGGTGGACAGACTGAAACCAGACGAGCTGAGATGAAGGTTGATGAACATGCTCGGGTGTCCACATACATTTGGCCATGTTGTGCATGAATAACCAAAACAAGATGACGTCACCGTCCATGAGATCTCTGGGCTGGTTTGTGTTTCCCTCTATCAGCTGAGCTGCTCTCTAATCTGCTGATTGTGATAGTGAACAGACAGTTTGCATGTCTCTCGCCCGTCAGAGGTCTGATTGGACCTCATGAAAACATGTTGAAGTACGCAGGCTGAAAACTGTGAAACCGTTCTGCTCCAGTCTTCTCTGCCTCCTGTAATTAAAGTATAAACTGGAGCGTTCAGAGCAGATTGACACTGCAGAGAAGTCGTGTTGGTGAGAACATGAGGAGGTTTGTTTCCTCAGAGAGGAACACGTGTGTTCAGGCAGTGTGAGGATCACTGATATGATAAAGATGGAGTTCAGCGGAGTATCTCACTGTGTCAGTCAGTCGAGGAGGAGATAAAAGCAGGAAGTGTGTCGAGCGGAGACGAAGAGTGAAGCTCACAGAAGAGGAGGAGACGTTCAGCAGAGGACATGACAGTGTTCAGGACGTCCTCACCTGTCTGAAGTGTGTCACGATGAGTGTGTCCCTGCTGCTGCTGCTGGTCCTCAGTGTGTGTGACCGAGTGCTGGGAGCCAATAAACAGGAAGCCGTGAACTCACCTGACGACCACGGGACTCGTCTGCGAGGCCTCTGGAAGCTGCACATGAAGGAGCTGCTCAAAGGAAAAGGTCAGAAAACTGATGTGAAGATTTAGTTTGTCCTTCATTTGATAGAAGTTCTCCTGGTTTATTTAGAGACATTCAGCTCTGTTGTTTTCTTTGTTTCACATCGTGAAACTCAGATACGTTAGATCTTTTTACAGAAAAACACACATGATGAATAAACGGCTCCCACAGGTGCTTCCATCAGGATTCACTGGACAAATACTACTAATAAAGTCATTAATGTAGTAATATTTATTTATTTATGTCCTTCTGTCCTAACAAAACTTACAGACTGGAATGACGATGAAGGATAACTTTACACAGCGCCTCAGCTCTTAAAGGGTCATTCCAATATTTTTAAACCTGGGCCCTGTTTACATCTCATGGTGTCTGAATATACAAAATGTTTTGCAGTTGATCTCATGATTAAACAGGCTGTAACATAATCCAACATTATCTGTACAGATATACACTATTTTCCAAAAGAGTACGGTTCTTTTTGTTGAACTAGAAAGATTTTAGCTCTCTGTTCAAAGCCACCAGACTTCATTGACAAAAATGTTAATTTTACCTCACAGAACGTGGGAGTGACGCCTCAATCAGTTATTCTGTTTGTGTTGTTGTGTAACTCATGATGTCACTTTGGGATTCATCCTGGAGAGCCACTGACTCAGGAGGTCACACAAGAACACAAACAAAACGACCGACTGAGGCGTCACTCCCACGTTCTGTGAGGTAAAATGACCATTTTTGTCAGTGGAGTCTGGTGCCTTTAAATCTGAGCCTGCCAGGTGCAAAAACAAAACTTTCAGTGGTCTCTGCAGCTCAGTCCATGAGAGGAATCGTCCTCTGGTGTGGTTCGCTAACATGTCTTTCTGCAGCAGGTTCAAGTTCTCATCCAATCAGAGAAGGAGTCAAACAGCAGCTGCTCTACTGCCGCGTCGGGATTGGCTACCATCTCCAGATTCTGTCCAACGGCTCCGTGGGAGGCGTCCACAAACCCACCGAGAACTGTGAGTCCAGACACAATAACATGACTTCATGTGAGGAGAAATAATCATTTTGGAGTATTTATATGTCTGTAAATGTATAAAAACACAATGTATTCACAAAAAAGCTTAAAATGCACCTTAAAAGTGCTGATAAAGGTGTTATATATGTTCTGTATATTCATTTTTTGTATTTTAGAGCCAGTTGTATGTTGAAGTGTTTGAGATATCTGAATCCAAACCTTCCTCCGTCTCCTCCAGGCTGGCTGAAGGTGTTCGCTATGAAACATGGCGTTGTGGGAATCAGAGGCGTGAAGAGCGGCCTGTACCTCTGCATGAGCGCACAGGGACGGACGTACGGAGCGGTGAGCAGCTCAACATGTCCTCCACTCAGTCAGCTACATGCACAGGGTCAGCTCAAATAACTGATCAATGATTTCATTTGTTTTTCAGGCTCATTTTTCTGACGACTGCCTGCTGAAGGAGAACCTGGAGGAGAACCACTACACCACCTACTCCTCCCTGGCCCACCCGGGCCTCTACCTGGCTCTGTCCCACAGAGGAGAGCTGAGGAAGGGCAACGCCGTGGGACGCCACCAGTCCTGCACCCACTTCCTGCCGCGGCAGACGATGACGTGATCAGACGGCGGATTATTCAGAGCTGATAAAAAGCTTCACACTGAGGAAAAAGAACCAGAACCACATCAGAGGAGAGACAGTCGGTGCTGGTGATCATCAGGAGCTTCACTTCCTGTCAGTCACCTGGACACGCCTGGACACACCTGGACACGCCTGGACACGCCTGGACACACCTGGACACACCTGGACACGCCTGGACACACCTGGACACACCTGGACACGCCTGACACGGTCTGAGGTCAGTCAGCAGGCGGCTGCTCGGGATGCTGCAGCTGGAAGAGCATCAAATATAAACTGCAACTCTCAGGATTATTAGATTTATTCTGTCAAATGTGTATTTAATTTAATTTTATTTATATTTTTGAATATTTGTACATATTTTGGTGTCTGACTGAATAAAAGGTACAAAAAGTTTTATCTCCAGTAGTGAAACGACCAGCGACAGGCTGAACTCGTTACTCTGAACTACGTTATGGATCCGTGTTGAGAAAAACCGTCTTGGCACCAGAATCAGCTGTGAAGTCGCTCTGTTCAGAACCACCAGAGTCCAGAGTCACTGGATCAACACTTCATGGTGTCACTGACTGAGGCATCACTCCCATGTTCTGTGAGTTAAAACAACCTTTTTGTCAGTGGAGTCTGGTGGTTCTGATCTGGTAATGATTGTTTCTGGTTGGTTTACGTTAAAGAAAAGTGGGAGATCCTTCAGTCACAGTCTGAGCCGGACAGTCAGAACAACTGTACAAACGCAGGTGAACCGAAAGATTAAATTACAGCGATCACAGTCGTATCACAGCTGCTGGCTGAGGCGATCAACTGGACCGGTTCTGAAAGTTTCTGATTCTGTTTGTCACTTTAACACTAAAATGTAAAAACAATCCTGCAGTTTGAATCAGCCCTCCGGAGCCTTCTGACATGCTGAAGCCTGATCTTTGGGTGTTTTTCTGACAGAAGTTTCGACTTCCATCGGCATCTTAATCGTCTCTGAGCCCAGTGTTCACTCCCCGACCAGAACCAGAACCAAACAACAGACAGGAAAAGTTAGCAGCTAAACATACAGGTAGAGACCAACACAGCTAAACTGAGAGGAAATGTTGGACTCAGTGATGTGAATTATAAAACAGAATCTTCTGTGTCAGAAACGTTGATGGACGTCGAGATTCAGTGAAACTGTGAAATTCACGCTGAGAAGAAGCTTCCTGTGGTTGTTAATGTGAAACTTTATTAACCTTATTTATTTTGTCTGTCTAGTTTTATTTATTGTCGTTGTTGAATACGTTATACTTTTAAATAAAACATCGATTTTTTATAACCACCTTGTGTCGGAGCGGTGTGTTGTGAGTGGATCTTTACAAACTTTACAGATTCAGAAATATTTATTAAATCTGATGTTAACTTTTTATTTACTGATGATTCTGTCAGATTAATTAGTTTATCTAAATATCCAGCAGCTAGTTTTGAGTTAGCCGAGCTGAACAGCATGATCAGAAAACGTTTACTCAGATACCAGAAGAGGAAACAAAGATAAATCGATCAACTGTTTGAAAAATGTTAAAAAATAAAATAATTCTCAGCTGAAAACCTGCAAATGTTTTCAGTATTTAAGCTGACGGTAGTTTGACGGACCTGCTGATGATGATGATGCTGCTGAGGTTGAACTTAAAGGATCATTTCACCAGATTTAAACGCTACGATGCAGAAATGTTTAGTTTTATCTGCTCTGAGTTGAAGGTTTGTTGTTTCTGTTTGGACCCCAATAATTCATCAGTTCTGCAAACATCAACAGGAACAGAATCTCTGCCTCTGTGTTTTTCACCCGATGGGTTTGGACTTCTTAAAATCAGAACCGTCTGCGTGTCTCGGGGTGAACTGACCCTTTAAAACACATTTAACTGATGATGTTTGAGGGTGTTTTCAGGAAGCAGCTGGACAGTGAGGCCGGTCCAGGTTCTGACCAGCAGCTGGACAGTGAGGCCGGTCCAGGTTCTGAAGCAGCTGGACAGTGAGGCCGGTCCAGGTTGTGAAGCAGCTGGACAGTGAGGCCGGTCCAGGTTCTGAAGCAGCTGGACAGTGAGGCCGGTCCAGGTTCCGACCAGCAGCTGGACAGTGAGGCCGGTCCAGGTTCTGAAGCAGCTGGACAGTGAGGCCGGTCCAGGTTCCGACCAGCAGCTGGACAGTGAGGCCGGTCCAGGTTCTGACCAGCAGCTGGACAGTGAGGCCGGTCCAGGTTCTGAAGCAGCTGGACAGTGAGGCCGGTCCAGGTTCTGAAGCAGCTGGACAGTGGGGCCGGTCCAGGTTCTGAAGCAGCTGGACAGTGAGGCCCCTCCAGGTTCTGAAGCAGCTGGACAGTGAGGCCCGTCCAGGTTCTGACCAGCAGCCAGGTTCTGACCCGCCCCTCCTCCTCCTCTCTGAGTCCCGGGACACTCTGGGGACACTCGAGTCCGTAATCTTACCCTCGGAGTGGGAGGTGCAGGGTCACCTGATCCCTCCGCGAGTGGCAGCACTCACCTGCTCAGGTGTCTCTTTGTACCTCAGTGTACACGGCAGGAGGGCGGCCATTAACAGAGGGAGAGAGGGAGGAAAAGAGGAATAAAAGAGAGGAAACCAGGAGAGACGGCGGGAGAGGAGAGGACATGGTCTTGGACAGAGCTCAGCTGAGCGTGGACGATGGCACGATGACGAAGAGCTTCGTGGAGATCAGTACGTCGATCCAGCTTCATCATCCTCATCATTTCTTCTGCTTCTCTTTCCTCTAACGATGTCGTCGTGTTTTATCTTTCAGCTGATCCTGCTGCTGCTGCTGACTCAGCAACTCCCCCAACAGTAAGTGTGCAGACACTTTGATGTGAACTGATCCAGGATCAGTGATGTTTCTCTCCACCGTATTGTAAAGAACAGCAGCAACATGTTGATATGTCCTGTGATGCAATGTTACAGAACATTTACTCAAAGTACAACAATCAGCACAGACAGCACATGTGCTGGTCCTGCTGGGTCACCAGCTGGACCAGCACATGTTGGGTTCTGGTGCTGGTTATCCCAGCTGGGAATTTTGAGGCACTTGTACTTTTCTGCTGCTTTTACCTTCGACTCCACGACAGATTTGATGCAAACATCATAATAATAATAACTTCAGTCTCTGAACCAAACCACCACACTGGGATCATTCGTCAGCAGACCTGAGATCAGTCGACACACAGACGGCTCCAGCTGCATTTTAATGTGTTTTAAAATTTTTGAACAGATGCAAAAAACAGCAGCTGGCAGATTGGATCAAATATTCAAACTACAATATTATATTTATAGTAAAATGAATCGATTTTGTTGACAATCTGATTCTGATAATCAGAAAAAGGTTAAATATCAGATGATCCATCTACATGAAGAAATAATGAAACTGATCAGAAGAGCTGAAGGGAGCGTGTGGAGGTCTGAGCTGTAAATATATAATCCACCACAGATCTGAGGGCTGGAAAATATATCAACACTTTCTTTGAAAGTTCTTGAAAAGTTCTTAAATGTGACTTGAGAAAAGGTGCTGGAGCCTGAACAAAGAAGAGTTTGTGTCCTTGTTAAAGGAAGCAAATATTCAGCTTAGTCCATCAGAACCAGGGGGTGTAAGTGGTTCTGTGGACCAGCGTCTCTGCACCCCGTCAGTCCTGATCACTTCTGATCACTTCCAGTCCAAACAGCTGCTGAAGCGGCTCACTGATTCAATCATCTGTCTGATCGATCGTCTCTCTAGAAACTTCAGGCAGAAGCTCCGGAGGAACCGGACCCCTCTAAGATCGAGGTGGTGTCGGTGACGGAGGAGGACCTCCCCGTGGTCGAGACCCCCAACACGCTGAACGTCAGCCCCCTGGGCAGCCTGACCGGAGGCCCGAACCCAGAGACCGATCCTGCCAAACCTGCACCCAGCCCCACCATGCCAGTCACCAAGGTGCAGCCGTTCATGCACGGTGAGGGAACCAAAGACTCAAGTCATTAATAAGAGGTCAAAAGATAACGAGGAGAATACAGGAATTAATGCAGAGATCATAAAATGAGCTCATTTTGTTGTGCGTCTCTTCAGAGGACGACCTGGACAAAAGCTGGAGGAGTCGGCTGCTGGCTCACCGCTTCGAGCTGCTCATCGCCTCCTGCGTCGCGGTCGCCGTCACTCTGGTTCTGGGGATCGGACTCGGAGGTGAGGAGCTCAGCGGGAACTTATTGTCTGATAATGGAGGCAGTGTAGCGAGGACTGACTCTGATCCATCAATGTTTGATGAGGTCCTTACCTGTTACACAACTCAGATCCCACCCACACAGAACACCTGAGGTCACTCTGACTCTCAGCTTCCTGTCGTGTGGAGAGACGTGATGAGACGAGTCGTCAGGTTCCATATTCCACATCTGACATCTTCACCTCTGATCAGCTTCCTGTCCCAGAAAAACATCAAAACTCTCTTTTAAAACTAAAAAACAAGATTCAGATAAAGTTCCAGATAATTTCCCGCTGAAACCTTCAACATAATAATCCCAGAATGCATCGCTGACGGAGCAGATGTGAATCAGATCTTAGTTCTGATGTTTTGATATGTGACCTTGTTTACTTCCTGCTTGTTTCTGGAGCTCTTTGACTTCCGTGTGTTGATCAGTTCTGCAGCCCGGATCACACGGATCAGTATCAGATCTCACGCCTCGTCTGTGCTGGAGCTCCAGAGGAGTCGCTCTCTGTCCACACGCTGAAGCCGTGTTGGCAGATTTTATCAGTACAACAAGAACCAGAATCAGAATTCCTTTATTGTCCCACAGACAACAGTCACAAAACAAAAAAAAACAATAACAATAGTAAAAAATATAATGAAAAGGTAAGAAATAAAATGGAATAAACTCCTATATACATATGAACATAAACATAAAAATAACAAGTAGAAAAACAGCTTCTTCTGCTTCAGATTGGATGAAACTGGAGAAACTCTGGATTCATTGTTAACGTTCGCTGCACTGAGCACAGATCTGATGTCAGATGTCGAACATTTTCTCTTAATAACACAAATCTTAAAAGTAAAAATCATCTCAGGAGAACATGAGATGAGCCTTCAGATGTTTCAGTGTGACTGTGATGGTTAGTCATGAGGCTTGTTGTCAGAAGAAGCAGAGAGGGGAAAATGTTTTATTATTCTTCCAGTGTTCAGAAAATAGTTTGAAACGTCCTGTCAGATGGAACCCAGACTGCTGAGACGCTGACATACAGTTAAAAAGTGAAAAGAGCTTCTTTTACAATAATATTAAAACATAACACAGTGTTGAGAACTGAAACTTAGAACGATGTGAATAGTTTTGTTTGATTTTTTTATTGAATAATTTCACCATTTATGGCTCGATATACAGATTTTACTGTATTTATCTAGAATATGGGATCAATAAAGTCTCATCTTTAATCTCAGATGTTTCTGATCCACAACGTCTTCAAACAGCTTTAAATCCAGACGTCAGCACAGTTTCATGTTGAAGCTGACGTGTTACCTGCCTCCCCCGGCTCCTCTCTCTGAACACCTGAACACTTCTGGGAAGCAGCTGGTGTCAAGTGGCACCGGGTCACCGTCCACAGCAGATCAGCTGAGTATCAGAACCAGAGCTGAGCTGGACCCACACGTGTTGATGAGAACCAAACAAACGGCACCTCGACTCAGAACCAGAGACACCAGGGAGCTGAGATCAGTGTTTTATTACTGAGTTTATTATTAATACAATGATAAATCAATATATCACATTTTATTCGACAGCAGCTGCAGCGTGAATCGGTTCAGTTCTGGAGCGTCTGTTGGGTCGGTTCTTCTTAAAGAGTGTGTGTGTGTGTGTGTGCGTGTGCGTGTGCGTGTGTGTGCGTGTGTGTGTGTAGTTGGTCTGAGCTGTGTGGGGAAGTTTCGTTGCAGCTCGTCGTCTAAATGCATCAGCAGCTCCAATCAGTGCGACGGACAAATTCAGTGTGACCACGGAGAGGACGAGCTCGGCTGTGGTGAGACACACACACACACACACACACACACACACACACACACACACACACACACACACACACACACACACACACACACACACACACACACACACACACACACACCAGTAAAACCACTTCCTGTTTGTGTTATTTATCTGACGGTTTGTTGACTCTCCTCAGTGTTTAACAGGAAACACATCAAACTGAATTCTGTCTGTCTGATCGTGTGTCAGTGCGTCTGAGTGGGCGGAGCTCCGTCCTGCAGGTGCAGAGGGGCGGAGTCTGGAGGACGGTGTGTTCAGAGGGCTGGAACAACCTGTTGGGACTCTCCGCCTGCAAACAGCTCGGATACTCCAGGTCCTCGTCTGATAATGACCCACATCCACAGATCTGGATCGTCCTGCACGGTTCAGAACTCTGTGTGGCGTTGAGCTGCTTCATGCGAACATTCAAGTCATTTGTTTGTGATGTTGTTTGTTAAAACGCCAGCGGTCTGACCTGCACACGTCTGTTCTGTGTGTCAGGTACGTGGAGTCGTTCTTCGTCGCTCTGACCTCCATCGAGCAGGACCTCCAGTTCAACCTGGTGTCCCTGAACCTCAGCCAATCACAGATCATCAAGCTCCAGAACGCCACCAGCTTCAGGTAGGAGGGACGACACAGGCCCGGTTCACTCTCTGGACTCAAACAGTACTTTCTCTAACTGATCTGACGGCTGATGATCCACCCAACAAACATGTTGCTGACATCAAATTCATTCAGGTTAAATCCTCGAGACAAAACTCAACCACAGGTGTCATGACTGTTCTTCCCCTGACGGCCACACGGGGCGACAACGAGTCCATGTCAGACTCCACAGCCCTCCACTAAGTGGAATTGAATCTTTTTCTGAAGTGTTTAAAAATGAGAGGAGAACAAAGATGAGGACTGAACCAAGTAAAAGATTGTCTGATTTGTTTGACGTCACCAGCTGTTAAACAGCTGCTTTCATAGATTTTCTTAGGGAATCCACAAGTTCAGTGTTTCCTCTGAGACACAGTGAGGAAAAGAAGTGGATCTACTTTAGTTACCTTACGTCCCACTTCCCTGTCACGCATGTCGACTGTCTGAGGAGATCATCTGCTCCTCGGTGACAAACGTTTGTCTACGTTCGAGCCTCCTGCTCTCTGGTTTCTGCTCCGTGAAGTCAGCGTTGAGCTTTCATACGTCTTTGTGTCTGCTGAGTTTTACCTGACCTCCACTTCCTGTTTCACCACAGTAAGAGTCAGTGCAGCTCAGGGTCGGTGACCACTCTGAAGTGTCTGGGTGAGGAAACAAACTGCAGGCTGCAGAGTCGAGAGGAGCACATGAGCTCCCTGCATGGTGTTCAGATGTGTGTGTGTGTGTGTGTGTGTGTGTGTGTGTGTGTGTGTGTGTCTTTGTTACTGTGATGACATCACTCGTACAGACAGTGTGTGTGTGCATGAGTGTGTTTATGTGTTTCTTTGTCTGCATGCACGATCACATCTCTCTAGCTCTGTGAAGTCTGATACTGATATTTTTAATCCATAACACTCACAGCTGAAGCTTTAAAGGGCCACTCCAACTAGTTTTTGGACAACTTAATGCTGAATTTACAAGAAGGAAACAATGATTTAGGGAGTCTGGTGACCAGCTCGTGTTGTTAACCCAGTGTGTGTGTTTTACTCCACACCCTCGAGGTTCAGGATCTGACCTTTGACCCTCCCCATGTGTCCTCAGAATGCGGCTCCCGGCCTCAGTACAGCAGCCGTATCGTCGGGGGGAACCTCTCCAGGCCGGGTCAGTTCCCCTGGCAGGTCAGCCTGCACTTCGGCAGTGAACATCTGTGTGGAGGCTCCGTCGTCACGTCACGCTGGATCCTCACCGCTGCACACTGTGTGTACGGGTCAGTCACCACCAAATCAATTTATTGTCCTCTGAAGACAGAACTTCAGGAAACATACAGAATATAAAGTGATTAAAGGAGCAGTTCACCCAAAGATGAACACTCAGTCCTCCCCTCCTCTCGTCCTCCTGATGATATAAAGTCAGGAGAAGTCTCGTAGTCCACAACACATTTCTGGAGCTTCACAGTGAAACAGAGTTGCAGCATCCTGCTAACCAGCTGACGTAGCTGGAGACGTCCTCCATTATGGAAGACGGTGTTACATGTTGCTGCTGCAGGAACTCTCCACAGTGTGTAGTTAAAGTTGTAAAAGCTGGAGTCAGATTAATCTCCAGTGACTCCCTCGTCCTGCTGAGCTCACAGATTCTGACTCAGTTTAAAGTCTGACAGAAATGTTTTTCTGCTCCCGTCAGGTTTGCAGACCCGTCCATGTGGGCGGTGCTCGTGGGTCTGACGGAGCAGCCGGTCCACAGAGCTCAGTCTCTGGCCGTGGAGAAGATCATTTACCACGCCCGCTAC
Source organism: Acanthopagrus latus (assembly GCF_904848185.1). Classification (NCBI taxonomy): domain Eukaryota; kingdom Metazoa; phylum Chordata; class Actinopteri; order Spariformes; family Sparidae; genus Acanthopagrus; species Acanthopagrus latus. Next base: position 28,915,212 of record NC_051047.1, on the reverse strand, counting down.
AGACCCAAAGGACTGGACTACGACATCGCGCTCATGAAGCTGGCCACTGCACTGGTCTTTAATGGTAATGATGGCGTCATCCATCACTCTCCTTGTTGTTGATGATGAAACTGTGTCTGGGAGTTGTAGTTCATTCAGACTCTCCTCCGTAGGCTTGGTGCAGCCCATCTGTCTGCCTAACCACGGGGAGGAGTTCGAGGAAGGAACCATGTGCTGGATCTCAGGATGGGGAGCGACTGAAGAAGAAGGTGTGAACATGAAATCAGCTGACACCTGTCCTCATGTGAAACGGGCTGTAGTGTGATAACTGACGTGTTTGCAGGAGAGACCAGTGTGGTCCTGCGCTCAGCGATGGTGCCGCTGCTCTCCACCAAGACCTGCAACCAGCCGGAGGTTTACCAGGGCTACATCACCAGCTGGATGATCTGTGCAGGATACCTGGAGGGAGGAACCGACTCCTGCCAGGTACAGACCCGTTTATTTCAGACTTAAACACCCAGAACCAAGAAAACTGACTGACGAACAAGAATCTCAAACACTGTCCGTCTCCAGCTTCTTAAACGGGAAGATTTACTTTCTCACTTCTGACAGTGAATTAAGAGACTTTGAGTTTTTGGACTCTTTGGAAAATGTAAGATGTTTTTCACTATTTTCAAATATTTTATAAAATAAATAATTAATCGATTAATAGTGAAAATCTTCAGATCAATCGATAATAAAAATAATCTCTGGTGCAGCTTTAATCTCTTAATCTGAAAGTGCTAATGCTAATTTGTCAAATCAGGCTCAGGAAGTATTGAGGACTAAACCTGATATATTGAATATTAAAAATAAAAAAGAGTCCATTAATGCCACCAAATGCACCAAAAATCATATAAATAATCAATATTGGTTGACATTTGTTATAAATTGCCTCTGTATTTTTTTTTTTACCTTTTTTACTTTAACATTTTATGTAATAATTTATTCATTCTTAAATGTATAGATGTTTAAAATACATGAATAAAATCAAATAAATACAAAATTATTTTAGGTGTATGACCAGCATTGCCAAAATAAAATTAACATTTATGCCATTTAATGCACCAACAATTATTTTTTTAAAAATCAATGTATTAACAATATATGCATTAATTAATGCATTAAATATGACAATGACATTTCAGTAATAAGATGTTCGGTAATTTCCCCTTTTTTTGCTAACACTATATTTTCTATTTTATGTAATAATTTATTCATTTTTTAAATGTATATATATGTAAAAATAATAATAATATTTCAGGACTGTGGAAGACTGAAACTGACAAAATCAAAAATAAAACAAAAATAACAAATGGCTCAATAAATACATTTATGTTCCATTTAATGCAGTAAAAATTATATTAAGGCTTTAATTAATTTATAAAATGTGACATCAGTGACATTTCCTTAAGTTGCTTCTGTATTAATTTACCTTTTTCACGCTAACCTTTGATTTTCCACTTGCTGTACATTTGTTTTCATTCATGTATAAAAACAAAAATAAATACTAAATAAATATTTGAGGACTATGGAGGACTGAAATTGACATAAAGAAATAAAGCTTTTTTTTTTTTTTTTTTTACTGATTACCAGAAACATGTAGGTTTTTTTTTAAAAACAACATTTTGTGTGGGGACTCTTCACTGTGAAGCCAAATTTAAGAAATGTTATAGTGAATCCATCAGTTACATGTTGAGTTTTGTTGTCAACATTTATCTTTTGGTTAATGTGAATGAATCATGAGCTGCTCAGGTCACTGCTGAGGCTCTGTAGGATCGGTGACGTGCTCGGTGAGACGAGACCCTGAAAGAATGTCTCACCTGTTTGTTTGCGTCCGTCGTCAGGGCGACAGCGGCGGCCCTCTGGCCTGCGAGGACTCGTCCGTGTGGAAACTGGTCGGAGCGACCAGCTGGGGAATCGGCTGCGCGATGAGGAACAAGCCGGGCGTTTACACTCGTATCACAGAGTCGCTCAGCTGGATCCGCCAACAGATGGAGGTCAGTACGCCAGCAGCTGGTCCCGCCTCCACCTCAGGGGCCAGACCCACTGACGCTGGTCTTTAGAGAACACGAGACCGGTACTGAACCTGTGAGCCCCAGAGATACAAACCTGGTCCCCCAAAAAATGTTCACAGCAGGAAAATCACAGGTGTGAATAACTAGAAGATGATGGCTGAGTTCCATTTAGCTGCTTCTGTCTCATAAATATAATCCAGACTGCTCAGATGTGAGGAAAGTCTTAAAATAATGATTTATTTTAATCATCATCAATCGTCACTGGTCCAAAACACCGGTTCTGTATGGAGGACTGAAACTGCCCAAATCAAAATGTATAAAAGAAATGGCTCAAATGAATTAATGCTGATGATACAATAAAGATAACACTGAAAATAAATGTAGGCATTAATTAAATAATGCATTTTTATAACATGTGACATTAACAGATATTTCAGTTTACTTCTGTTTTAACGCCCCTACTTGCATTTAATGGCCTGTCATTTTTTTATTCAACCTTTTTTAAAATGATTTATTTACTTTTAATTTTGGCAGTTTCAATCCTCCACATCTTGAGCTGGACTGATGACTGAAGCTCTGTAGCCTGTCAGATGAGGGCTGCAACTAACGATCATATTTATAATCAATATTTGCTGATTGTTTTCACCATTAATCGATAATCATTTAGTTTATAAAATGTCTAAAACTAGTGAAAAATGTGACGTCTTTTGACCAAAAGTCCAAAACCTAAAGACTCTTTGTTTAGCGTCTTCGTTCGTCATCACAGTCTTTGTATTTAAACAGAAACATGAGTGAACCCGTCCAGTTCCTCCAGTCAGTTCCTGACTGACCGAGCGCGGTACAGAACCAGCTGTTGGACCGACAGCTGGTTCTCCTCTGTAATAGAGTCTGACTGCAGCAGCTGGCGGGGTCGTCCCATTGGCCCGGTTTCAGCTGCCTTTATATGGTGAACGCTCTGAAACGTTAAACTTGACACCGAGTTCCTTTCACCATTTAGATCCTGTGATATGAGAACATAAAACGGGCCTTGTCTCCGTGTGCTCTGCTGGTACCAAACTCTCAGACAAACTTAGATCACTGCAGCAGTCTGAGAGCAAACGGGCCGAGAACTTGTTTAAATTATTCCCTCGTTAAATTACCTCTAAACTCCTGAAAAGTCTGTGTGTAAATCAAACTCCTAGAATACGAAAGTGTTGTTTGTTTATTCTGCAAAACCAAAAGTTTCACTTTTTAATCAGATATCTAAGATGATGTGATACAGTAACTATTTTGATAATCGATTAAGATTAATATTCTTTTCTCAGTTAACTGAATCTTTGGGTCGTGGACGAAACACTGATTGACATTTTTTAATATCTAACAATCAAACAAACTGTAGAGAAAGCAAGAAAATAATCAACATATTAATCTTCATATTTGGTGGTTTAAGGAACTTAAAACTCTGGTTTACAAATGCAGACTTACAGATTCGGACCTTTTTAATCATTTTTAACATTTCAGGGTAAATCTAAGATAATAAAATTATGTCTTTAAATGCACCAAAATTGTTATTCTAATAAAAATAAGCATTAAAAAAATAATTTACGTATTCATATCTGTATTTTTTCCTTTGAATTTTAAAAGGTAATTTATATAAATCCTGAATCCTGCAGGTCAGATGTTTTAAGAACTTAGGATAAAAAGGTAAATAAATACTGAAGCAAATTAAAACAAATGTCAATTGATTTGCATATTATGAATTAAACTGCAAGGCATGATATTATTTTTAGTGTTATCATGACTGTAAAACATTTTTAGTTTCTTGATTTTGCTGATTTCGTGCCTGAGGGACCGAAACTGCAAAAATCAAAAATGGCATAAATAAATAAATTATATACAACTGAATGCACCCAAATTGATAAAAGTAACAATGTTTGATTTCATTTGCTTCTAATTTATTCTAACAAATTTCTGTGTATTTTTTCTTTTTTTTTTATCTTTGCATTTTTCAACATACATAAATATGTAAATAAATATCAATTTATCACATCTTACATGTTAATCAATGCCCACTTTTACGTTTGATTCAGGGAGTTTCGGTCCACATGGACCCACCGAGGCTTTCTTTCTGTCCAGCTGGATCATCAGCGCCACTTGTGTTTAAATTCTCCTTTTCTTTGTCATCTTTCAGAGAGAAGAGGCTCAAACCTCCCCGACTCAGAGCACAGACAACTGAACCACCTCGTATGTTTCCACACAACCACAAACTAAAAAGACACAAACTGTTTTACACCGGAGAGACAGATCCTTCGATCCACACTCATCCTGACGGAGCAGAGAGAAGAGCCGGTGCACAGCGGAGAGTTAGGCATCGTTTATTCCAAAATAGAAAGCTCTAAGGCAAAACAGACGAGAGAAAAGTGAAGAACGCTTCATAAAAAGCAAGACAGACGCACGTGAGGGCCCGAGAGCTCACCGTCACTACACCCCCTCCTCTTCAGGCTGCATTTCAAGTCTTTACAAGAGGGATAGAAACCAGATTACTGCAACTATTGACAGACAACTGTTGTACAGTACAATATTACAGATACTCAAACGAGAGGCACCCCAAATTTGTGCAGTAATATCAACATATTGATAACGAGCTGTCAAATCTTTCACTACATCAGTTTGTAGTGGCGGGGGGACCGACAGAGGCCGCAGCGCTTCGGCAACAACAAGGAGTCCAACTTCCTCTTTGTTTCAGCGCCGTCGCGTGTACATAAATAAAAGTTTAATGCGTGCAAAAAGTCCACTGCTGCTTCTTCTTCGTTTTGATGATGATGATGATGATGATGACGATGATGATGTTGGAGTTCGTGTCACTGTGGATGCTGCCGCTCCAGGGGTCTCACAGTCGGACCCTTTGTGATTGTGTGATCAGCATAGTGTTCTGGATTGTGCATTTGAGAAAGTGACGCCTACGCTACTACTGTAAAATGATTAAAAGATGGATGGTATACACAATGAGGCTGTACTTAAAAAATCGGAGCGCTGCAGCGAGAGATCTCTCACGGATGAAGTAAAATTATTAACGATGCTTCGCAGAACTGCACAAGCGTTCTGCACTTTAGTGTCTTTTTGACCAATTTCACCGAGGGTCACACTTTGTTTTTGTGCTTCTTGGCAAGAATTCTTTAGAAAAGAAAAACACGTAAGGCCTTGTTAGTATCGTAAGTTTAAAACCAATTTAAATAGCAATTTTCTTCAGCATTCAATTTCTTTTTCTGTTTTTTAGAAAACTTCAAAGAACCCTGGAAAACAGGGTCACTAGCTTTAATTATGAATCTGTACATAAATATTCCTTACAAAACAGGAGAACACAAAAATGAAACAAAAACACTACTTTCATATGTTTGTATATAAAAATAAGCATCTCTCCTCTTTTTTTTTTTTTCATTCTCTCCACTCGGGCTCTGCGACGAGCCGTGGAGTCGGTCGTAAGAGTGCGCACATCTACTCAAAACACAAGCATGCAAAAAGTGAAGACAAACTCTTACAGATACAACTTTAAAGTGTTGGCATCCAAAATGAGAGTTCAGCCGGGGACGGGACGAAATAAAAAGAATCAGTCAACATTTAGTAACGGAGCTTACAAACTTGCTTCGGGTGTTTTAACACTTCTTTTTTTCTTCCGTTTGTTTGATTTAATCTTTTTGAGCTTAAATATACAAAAAAGTGCACTCGCATACGTCAACTAAATAATTATAAAACGGTTTCTGAAATGAAACTCCTGATGTACACACACGCAGCATAAACCGCCGTTCAGCAGGGTGGAGGGTTGGAAGAGTGCAGGACCGTCACATCCTGTAGCTTTGTGCTCTATGTAAACCTAATGTGTGTGTGTGTGTGTGTGTGTGTGTGTGTGCTAGGACTTGTCGTGTGTGTGTTGTGTTTTGTGTGTGTAGATCAGAGTGTGAGGGAGTGTGTCGTCTACTGCAATGAGTCGCTGTTGTCCAGGCCCAGCCCGGCCATGTCGTCGTCGTCCTCGTCCACGCTGTCCCCCGACTCGTCTTCGCTGTGGCCTCCCAGCATCACCTGCTGCACCGCCAGCGTGGCGCCGTCTGACGTCAGGCTCTGCAGACCCTCCACGTTCATGGTCACCATGGTACCTGAGAATGGAAGAGACGCTGTTTAAAACACTGTTTATTAGAGCGTGTTGAAGTGCGACTAACTTAGTGTTTTAGTCTAAAACAATGAATGATTTAAACTTGGTTGAGGTGAAGTAAACACACTCGACTACATGTCAGGGACAGACGGCGTGTTGTTATGAGGAGGGAAGAACCACAGCAGCTGCAAACTGACGTCAGCAGTTAACTCGTCCAACAAGCTAAAGTTCAGTCCAGGCTGCAACAAACAATTATTCCCACTGTCCATGAATACGATGATTATTTTGTTGTTAGGTCTCTAAAATATCTGAAAATGTTGATCAGTGTTTTGACCACAACCCTGAGATCTCCAGTTTACTGTCACAGAGGAGGAAAGAAGCCAGAAAATATTCACATGTAACAAGCTTAAATATTACTTAGATCGATTAATTGATCATCAAAGTAGTTGGTGATTAACTGAATAGCCGACGACTAAACAGGTGGTTAGTCTCTGCAGCTCTAGCTGAGAGAGAAGCAGACGTGTGTTCATTGTTAGGAGACTTTAACAGGAAGTGGATGTGGTTTGTTGTGATGTGTAGCTGCTGTCTGGCTCAGTGTGACCGTCTGCGTTTCATCACAGAACAAAGATTTGACTGGCTGTACGGAGACAGTAGGCTTGCACAGTATGGATTGTTTTCAGCTGCTGTAACGGACATGTTTATGATTCTGAATGCACACCTGTGTGTAACAAAGGCTAAGACGTAGTGAGCAAAGAAAGTTTGTCTGATATTCCAGCTGTGAAAAGATTTCGTGTTCCTCTTGTAACACAAACCTGCTCTACACTGTGTGGCTCTACACAAGTGCAGCAGTTCGACAGCATGAGCACAACAACAGTGTGTTAGTTGTTCTTCTGAGTTTATTAGCTGCTCACAAAACAACTTTTAAGGTGCAGACCCCCTCTCACCAAAGCATTTTAGCTCTGTATTATCATCTAAAATGTCTATCTGCCAATAAACAATAATGTAAATTTCCCATTATCAGGCTGATAATTTATCCGATATCTATCGTGCAACCCTAGAAACTAGTCCTCCATCCACATAGATGGAGGACTATCGGGATGCAAAGATAGCAGCTGCAATTCTGAATCCGAAAGACTGATCACAGGTGTTTTTCATAGAGTTAATCCAACAGGAAACATTGTGACCTGTGCTGATTGTATCAGAACAAGGAAGTGGACAATTTAAGAGGGATACACAACAGATTATCAGCCTGATGATAGGAAATGTATATTATCGCCCATCAGCCATTAATTAAATTCTAGCTGATAATCTGAAGCCAAACTTCTTTCACTGACTTCACCAGCGCAGCATCTACACAGTGGGAGGCTGTATGAAAGCTGGTTTGCGATCCACCAATAAACACAGAGGAAGAAACCTGTCATTCATTCAGGTGTGTATAAATAACTGCCCCCAAGTCATTAATTTGTGAAATTATCTTATCTGTATCAGTGATGAGACGCAGGTAATGATCAGTCACCCTGCATACCTAAATATAATTTCAGCCACCGAAATACATTTTACAACTTAGAAGAAAACCAGTTCTGTGTTTTTCTGTCGAAGCTCGAGGCCGACGAGTCTCTGCCTCCAACACACGGGAAGCAAAGTGAAATACATGCAGCCTTGTTCTGTTGGTGTTGTTAAAATCAATTTGGTGCAGCCAGACGATGAACTTCAACAGTCCTTGATTATAAAAGTAATATGAGGTAGTATAAAGATCTACATCAGCTTTCTGACAGCTTTAAGTTGATGCGTTGACCCTGAGTGCCCTGAAATAAAGTCGTCACCACATGTAGAGCAGAGCTGCCTACCGTCTGGCATGGTGACTTGCTGGTGAGTTCCTCCCCCTGCAGCGATGGAGTCGGGCCAGAAGCGCTGCAGTGGCCGGTTCTGAGGCGTCTTCTTCTTGGCTTTTGGTGTCTCGGAGGAGCTGGCATCCAACATGGGCTGCAGGATCCGCCTCCGTGCATTAATAAACCTGGAGACACCGAACACAGGTTGGTTCAGTACTGGCTGGAACGCGTGTTTGGTCCTGACAGGCTGTGATGAAACATCTCCACCTAAAAGTCCTTCAGTCAGGCTGCAAACCTTTTTAACTCTCAGAGATGAGAGAGTTATAAGACGTCTCACCCATTTGCAACTTTGGATTTCAATGTGTCTTTTTCAGAATATTATTGATTAAACCTTCTGAAAACAAGTTCAGTATCATCTAGTTGTTCTCTGATGAGGTAAACGATCTGTTTTCCTGGTGTATTCATGATGACCAGGGGTAAACTCTCCCGCTGGCAACATGAAAGAAGTTAACTGCCTTTTTTAGTGATTTTACTGCGTATACTAACTGATTTTTGTGTAAAAGTAGTATTAATGTTGCAACAACAGGTGGAGAAAGAGCGAGTTACCCTGCTATGACTGACACTGTGACCCTCAAACACACTGCAAAAAGTTCTGTGCTTGCCAAGATTAAAAATCTTAGATTTGGAAATAAAACCTCAAGTGCTTCACAAAATATAATTCCATACAATGAAGGTGCAGTCTTGGAGAAATAAAACCAAAAAAAACAAAATGCAATAAAATTGTGATTTTGAGATTTCGAATAACATTAAAGTAACAATATTTGCCTTCAATTGTTCAGTTTAATAAAATCAAGAACAAAAAAATATATATATAATTTAGTGTATTTGATTTATTACTCTGACAGATCTCAAGTGATTTGATCTATAAATAGTCCAAACTGACACCTGAACTCACCAGTTGTTGACCTGCAGGAGCGTCAGGTTCGTCTGAGTGGCGATCTGTTTCTTCTCGTCCTCTGTGGGATACGGGTGCTGCAGCAGAGGAAGAAATGACTCAGTGTTTTCTTTTCAAGGATTTAAGTGTTAAACAGGCAGAGATATGCTGCACACACACTCACCCCGATGTGCTGGAAGAGCCACGAGCGCATGACATTGGTGGCGTGTTTGGGGAGGACGCCACGTTTGTTCTTGGTTGAGTTGTCGTCGTGATTAAAGAGGTTCAGGTCCTGGTGAAACTGCAGCTGGAGCTGAGCACACAGACGACAACGACACTTAAACAGTTTGGATTTAAACAGAACAACGTCTGAACGAGCCATGACGAAGCTTTTCTTAAGAACGACAACAACAACATCTGCTGCAGCGGGTGCAGAAAAACAGACGATACATATTCAAAAATATGATTTTTTGGAGTTTGACCCTCTGAGCTACAGTTCAGCATTGTTGTGATTTTTCTGTATGTGTATCCTGAACCTCACCAATCGCTTATTTTTCAATGGATTGGGTGGAAATTGGACATAAATGACCTTATCTAGCTCGTGACTAACAAAAACTTTACCAGCAGTAACTCAAACAGGACCCAATGAAAAACAGGCTCAACAACAATCAGACCAATGAAAAACCTTGAGGATATTAAAGGATGTTAAAATAATCCTTCTTGGGAAAATCTACAGTCAAAACAACCCAGTAAGTTTGTTTTTCAGCTCCGAAGCTGTTTAACGAGCTCAGTGTCTCAGTTTTTCATGCAGGACCAAATATGAATTTCTGATTCTTTGTTCTGTTAAAAAAAGACTTCCTGTTATTAATTTGATGACTGTAACCACTCAGCAACAACGATTTGAAAGAATGAATGTTGTAAATGATTCTTAAGGTCTTTTGGATGTTTCAGGACCAATTTCAACTCAATCCAGAGTAAAATAAGTAAACAATGACATTTACAATACACACAGAGAATCGCTTACATGATGAAATTTGCCGCCGAGGGCCAAACTTCATAAAGTCAAAACATAAAAGTATTTGGTGAACAGCTACAGGGTTTTGCAAAGTCTGAATTTAATAGAGGTTTCAAAACTTTTCCAGGAACATCCCAGACATGAACCGTGTGGTCCTGGTATGATCTGGTATGGAACGACCCGAAAGCCAAATATTGGTCCAAATACCTTTAATGCTGAACTTTACCACTAGGTGTCACTGATGACTCAACCACTCCAGAGTGAAACATAACGAGCGCCAACGAATGAGAGTCTGACGGCACCACAATCCATCAGGACAACTGTGACACATCTTTTATTTTTCTTAAACTGTTCAGCTAAACTTTTCTTCTTCCAGACTTTAACATCATAAATAACATTAATAAAAAAACAAAATACAACCTGGACAGTCAGAATTTTCCAAAAACACTTCCTGCAAATGTTTCACCATAAAAGCCTTGTTAAAAAATATATATAATTGATATAATTGATGCTCGGCTGCCTTAACAATCAATCATTAGTTAATAATTCATAATATATTAAATATGTTTCATAAATTTATTTTTGTATTAACCAAAAATCCAGCTGTTACAATGAGGAGATCTCCAGATAAACTACTGGAATCCCTCTTTCCTTTAAGGCAGCAAGTAACCATTAGTTCACCATGTGGACACAATATGAAGTGAAGTGTAGAAAAGGGCTTCCCTTCCCTACGTGACTCTTCCAAGAAATCCATCAGCCATCATTGCTTTCTTGTGAATTAATTATGTTGTTATCTTGTGAAAATGAAATAAGTATCTTGCGAGCTCAAGAAAACAAATAGAGATTAACTGCAGCTGTTTTATCTCCGGAGAAACGGAGGATATAATGTGTTAGACTCGTGGCTGTTTAGGGCTTCCGGTGGCTCATGTACCTCCACACCTCCTCATTTTACAAACACTGGCTCATCCTCACAGTCACACGGAGAGAGAGAAGGAGTACCTGATTGTTTTGGACGCGTATTGTCCCGGGAGACAGAGCCTGTGTTACCACCTGGCCCTGAGGAGTGACGACTGTAACAGGCTGGTACACCGTGCCACCTGGAATTAACACACACACACACACACACACACACAGATACTCAGATTAATATAATCCACTGACAGCTGCCGGTAAACAGCTCTGAACATCGTGTCCCACTGCTTCATGACAACACATCAGCTGCAGTAACAGTCAAGTACCTGAGGGAGCGGTCGTATGCCAAGGTGACATACCTGCGACCACCTGGGTGGGGTTGACGGCTGTCACGGTAACGTTCCCTTGCTGCAGGGCTGACGCAGGCACCACAATTTGACCCTGGGGACTGATGGTCCCCGAGATAGAGCTGGTGGTCTGCAGAGCACACAGCAGGCAACAGCAGCGTGACTGTCATGTTCATCTGATATTTTAGGAATAATAATTTAACTTATTTAATCTCCACCTGAGTCTTGGTGGGTGAGAAGCCCTGGACCTGACCCGTTACGGGGGAGTACGGGCTTCCCGGGTCTCCACTCAGCAGAGTCTCGCTGTTCATCTTGGTCTTGAGGCAGGCGATGTAGCGGCTGCAGAAGTCCTTACACAGGTCGCTCACCTTCTCCAGCTCCAGCAGGTGGATCCGCAGCACCTGGATGGCTTTCACCATCTGCACGACAGAAGAGTTCAAAATACAACATTCTGTTCTTCTGTCTTCCTTCATTTTATATTTTGTTTGATCTTCATTGAGGTCCTACTGCTTGCTTCTGATTTTATCCAGTATTTTACTTTACGCAATGGCCTACAGTTATTATTATATTATAGTGTTGCATGCAATCAGGATAATTAGAAAAAAATAGATGGAGCAGAAACGAGTCACACACAAAATGTTCACCAATCAATCAGCAAAATAGTTGATGATTAGTTTCATCGATGAATCGTTGTAGCTCGAGACAAGACTTGGCTTATAAACGTTACAAGCTGGCCTGCAGTGACATGACTGATGAAGAGAGAGAAGATCTGTGTGTTTCAGTCCAGTCAGTCTGGACTCTGGTCAGCTGCAGCCCTACAGCTGGAGGTCAAAAGACACCGCTACCAGATTCTTTTGGTATTTCTGTCCCTCGTGGTTGGGTGAGGGAGACTAAAGTTAAACCTGGCTCCTTCAGGAGGGTCAGAGGTCAGAGGTCAGAGCCAGCTGCAGCACAGGACCCACGTTGTTTCTCAAATGATTTAAGTGTCTGAGTTGAAAAATAGTCAGATTGAGCAGCACGGTGACACTGGCGGATGTGGTCTAATCATTCTGAGGAGGTCCTGTATTCTGATTAATATGTGGCCAGGTCGGCATCTCACCAGGCTGCTGAGGTCAAAGGTCACCGACTACTGAGTGTGTGAGGTTCCATTTTGGATTTCTTTGTGAAATACTTCACATTCTTGTTTTGGTTTTGTCAAATACCTCAGATCTAAAACTGTTTCTCTGTCACCTGCTTATGTTGATAGCCCAAAATGTAAATCTTTAGAGATGAAGGTCCAACAGATGCTCGAATCAGACGACCACCGGTCTAATATTACTCTGTCAACAAGATTTGACTGTAATTAAAACTCTTTTTCCATTTAAGAAAAACAAAGCCATATTATTCTGTTCTCGTCTTCAAACAAGTCTGTTTATGCTGCAAACTGTCAATATATAGTTCACCCTTAAAATAGTTTGGGTGATTTTCGGGCCTGAGCAGTGTGTAAATATAAAAACAACAAACAGAAATGTGAGGATTTCCACCCTCGATGTTCTCACCAAGTTGTCGAGCTCAGGGTCCTCGCTGAAGAAGGGTTTTCCCTCCTTCTCCTGACTGCGGACAAAGTTCTCGATGTCCACGTCGAAGCTGGCCGAGGTGATGCAGTCGGAGCTCAGCGTCGACTGCTCACACTTCTCAAACAGCAGGGCCAGGAGGGGGAACAGGGGATGTCTGTGGAAAGGTACACAAAAGACAGAACAGCTGCTTAATTGCAGATTTATTTCACAGCACATATTATTACACTTCATCATCAGTAATATAGTCTGGATTTAATGCCAAATAAAAGGAAACAAAAGAGGTGTTGAAGTTATGTGACTGAACACAAGACTACAGCGATCTGACTACAGTTCAACCAGTGCACTGACAGACACTCTCCAATAAATTAGCTTTATGTGAGACCATGTGACTTGTCTGTGGGCCCTGATTAGACTGTACGTGGGCAGTGTGAACAAAACAAATGCAACAAACACTTCCATTAGTTCAGACAACAAAACAATCAGTAGTAGGTGTTAAAACACTCTTTCACTTTTCAAATTCCAGAAAAGAAACATGAAAGTCACATGAACAAAGGGGAGGACTTCACAGACATCATATGATTTCCCAAGTGATGAAGTTAAGACAGATTTAGGAACAGAGGACACAAGCACAGTTAGTTCTACCGATATATGGAGGCTTTGTCCACGTCCATGGGTGTCTGCGGCTCTGTGGGCGCCGGGCTGGGCGCCTCTGCCAACGTCCCCTCGATAAACTTCTGCTCCGAATCGCTGTCTACCGTCGCCACACCTTGCATCTACAGAAAAAAAAAGAAAGAGAAAAGACGTGAGGAAAAGAAAGAGAGACAGAAACTGACAGAGGAGGTGAGGAGAAAGGCAGAGAATGAGCGACATGAAGACATCATGTGAAGAGCAAGAGTAGCTGCAGGGCAAAACTTCACACAGAGCTTCACTTCAATATGAGGAGTCATGAGAACAAGGTCTGAAAAACACTTTCAGAAACTATACGTTCTCATGCAAGACGGAGAGCAATCTAATCTGAAGGTGTTTTGAGGATTCGTTAACGAGGGAGAAAGACTATTAATGTGAGTTTTCAGCCCTGTATCAGCTGATCACAGCACTCTTCAGTCAGAGAGGATGAGCTTCAAAGAACAGTTCACCCAAAAATTAAAACTCTGTCATCAGCATCATCTCCCCTGTGACGATGGTACACACGAGGTAAAGTGTAAAAAAAACTACAAAAAAAACCATACTGCTTGTCTGGTTTAATCTGAGCCTCCAAAAGCCTGGAGATTCAAAATATTGATTTGAGAAGACGTTATTCACACCCTTGATGTGCGGTTGAGCTTGTACACCCGAACATTTTTAGCTTAGCAGCAACAAAAGGGTGCAGATAAAGTCTTTTCATGTTGATTTGGGTGTTTCAAGAGACCTAGATAACACCGGACCAGCTTTATGGAGCCCTTTTTACATTTTTGTGATTGTTTTTTTAAAAGTTTTAAATCAAGTCTCCAGCTACTTCAGGGGTTTACGAGAATGCTGCACCTCTGTTTTACTGTGAAGCTCCGGAAATGTTTTATGGACTGTGAAACTTGACTTTACATCAACATGGAGATGATGGATCCCTAAAACTGCTTAAAAATCCTCATAAAAAGGAGGTTCCTTACATGTGCAGAACTTGCCTGAGAAACAACATGTTTTTAATTTGTCTTCAGTATCAAAGTAATCTGGTGACAGTTGTCTGTACATCCAGGAGTACACTGCAAATAGGAAGTGATAACAGCTAGTTCAGCATGCATTTAATGGAGTTTTAGAGTTTTGGGGGGCTGTTTTTGTTTGTTTTAAAACAAGTTTATGAAAATGCTGCGACACAGTTTTGTTGTGAAGCTCTAGATATGTTTTGTGGATTACAAAACTTCATCTGATTTTCCATCAGCATGGAGGGAGGAGATGATGAGTGAACATTCATTTTTAGATGAACCTTTCCTTGAACACCATGGCTGGACTGCATCCTGACAATCACGATGCAGACTGAAACACTAAAATATCTAGTGACGATCTGACTGCAACCTAGAACACAATCAAGACACTTCATTTACACGCCTGTCACCACATGCAAATTACAGGACATTAGAATGCGGCCGTAGCCTCTGTAGCACTCGGCTTGAGGCAAATTCATAGATCAGGAGCCAGGTTTCTCCCCCTTTTCTTTCACACAACCCAGGGCATAAATCCCATCCCCGAACATGTGACTGAGACCAACAATGACTTAGATTGAGCACAAACATGCTAAAAATAAGCACTTGCTTGGGGTGGAAAATTTCTCATTAGTCATAGATCCTTCTCAGCTCTCGACACCCCCAAATTTGGCACTTGAGTAAAGATGTTTTGTAAGCAATTTACATAAGCACAGACACATAAATACTTGGCAGAAGAAGGGGTCTTTAAACTGCATCAGTGTCTCATCCAGTGATTTATTTGTGGTGGCCTGCCACCGACAGACACGCACGCCGCCAAGAGATTACTAAAACTGATGTAACGGCATTAAAATTGTCAGTGTTGTGGTGTTACGTGCATAATTCGCTTCCCTTTGTCTGGCCATTCAGCCTGACTTATCACCACTAAAAATAAAACAGGGGGATCCATGTGCAGAGGATGCAGATCACTGTGAGTTGTAGCCTGAAACATTTCCATGTTGTTGTTGCAAAACACTGTTGTGGATGATTATCTTCAGCAAACAAGTATAAAGAAGTGCAGATGGAGCAGGCTTGTGTTCAGGCCTCCAGGTCCCAAAACCAAATATCTCCCTGTCACCCACCTGCTGCTCTCCCTTTGGGTACTTGTCTATGGAAACCGACTGGGCTGCCATCACGTTCACTGCAGATGCTGCAAACACTGGGGCATTATAGAGCACAGGGACAGGTGGCCAACCTACACAATACACACATTACACAGTTAGACTAGCTTTTAATAATGTAACTGTCATGATGTCAGGATGATTACATGATGGTTTGCTTTTTCTGAACTGTGCTGGTGTGATTACAGGAGGGAGAAAAAAAACAGGTTTATTTTCATACTTCACAGGAACAGATGTTGAACATTAATGCCGTTTAATGTGACTTTCTGCTGGATGTTTCATTACAAAAACTAAACTATTATGATACAAAAAAATGGATGTGCAGTGTTTGAAGGAGATGTAGGACAACAACAGAAGTTATAAAAAATTAAAATAAACTAAAATCTTAATGTTGTGTGTCGGTATGTGCACACACATCTGGGCAAAACAAGGGAATGTGAAGGCTCCCTCATAACAACAGTCACATTACACATAAAAGGGACAGCGTTTACCAATTTATTTCGCTATATCCTGTAATTATTATGAGAGGTTTTTGGTCAGGCCTTTCCTATAAAAGCAGAGAGACTGTTAAACAAACCCTGAGGTGCCTTGTTGTGATAATAGTGAGCTTATGTTAACTGCTTTTAACACACCCACCACGATGAAATTAGCTTTTAGCCCCGTGTTAGCCCCTCGTAACATTTGTGGCGGCAAAAGGACGTAAAAGTTTAAAGAAGCCTTGGTGCTTGGATCAGCTAACTATCCTCTAACTGGGATAATATTAGTATAACTCGCGGACAAAGACGCTCGTCTGGAATTAGCCATGATTTCACACAGTATTTAGCTAGCTCGTAATGCTAACGCTACACTCGCGTTAGCTCCTGGACCCGATCTGAGGTTAAACCGTGTTGGTCGAGCTACAGCTAACGTTAGCAAGCTGGCTAACTGTTAACTTTAAAGTGTTTCTCGTGCTGGTATGGTGCAAGCCAAAATGCAAAGCGCCATATTTAGCAAAAGGGAATCGGTGCCAGAAAAACAAGCTAACCCAGCTAAGCTAGCCAGGTACAAAAAAAGACCCCAGTGCGGATTGATACGAAGCGAGCCGCTCGCCCGAATAACAAGACAGCAGCGGCCGCTTTTCCATTAACATTTTTAAATGAATATGCATTCCTCGTCAGTCGTGTTCACTAATTCGACTGCAGTGGTAATAAGAAGCGCTGGCTGCACACCAGGCTAGTCCGGGTGATCCTCAAAAACCTTCCCACATCAGTCAATCAATCAAGCGGGGACAGCTGCCCTCTCCTTCCCCTCCCCTCCGCGCTAACGTTACAACTGTCGGGCCTCGTTTCTAGCTCTCGCCCTTTGCTTTTCCACAATCCTCCTCTGCCCCCAAAACGCCGACATATTTTTTTACCCCCCCTCCCCTGTATACAGATTTTTTTTTTAATTCTTCCCGGAGCTCTGCCGCTTCTGCTTCCCTTCCAAAAACACCCTCCGCCGCTCTGACTAGGTCCGCGCTCCTCGCCCCGGGGCATTTTTGCGTGCGGCCCAGATTGTTTGATTGATAGGGAACGGAAAAAGAGGGATTTTGAGTGACAGCTTACCTGAGTGCCAATCTTCGTCACACTGACAAGCGGCTGCAGCAATCGGGACCCGCAGTTGTCGCGTTGCGTCATCGCGTAAGGGCACGCAGGGGCGCTCGGCTCATGAATAGTCATGAGGTGGGCGGAGTCATGACGTCCTGCTGCCTGAGAGTCCCTCTGCACCCTGCTGGGGGTTTTTTCACTGCCCTCATTTACACATTTTCTATGTATGTCTCCAGCTTTACATTCCTTTATGCATATTCCCTCATCATATACACGTAAAAGCACAACAGATGCTGATTGTTTGCTCCTTAAAAAAGGACGCGTGTTGCCAGGATAATTAGGGCATCATGTTCGAGCAGGCAGGCCCAGGGAGTGAAAATTGTGATCATTAAAATAGAAACACAGATAAACCACTTGCACACTCAGCTCTATTCAAATGACCCCCCCAAGGCAGAAAAGCAGCACAAAAGAAGCGTTTGATCTTTGCCTATCCTTTTATACGCATACTCCTTTATATAGGACAAAACAGAATCACAGCAGACAAACGCAGACGTCATGTCTCATTTGTTCATTTACTTTAATAATATAACATTTTACAGATTTTCATGCTGATCTGACAGGAGGGAGGTTGATCATACATCAAGAGGGACATCATCATCATCATCTTTTAAACATTATGAATGTTTGCTCCTCTAGTGTTTGAGGGCGGAGGGCTGAGGGAGACGAAACTTGGCCATCTCCACGTCCAGGTCGGCAAATGTGAAGGGGTTGTAGGTGTGGTGCTCGTAGTTTTTGTAAGTGCTGTTATCAAAAGGTTCCTCTGGCTCTGGAGGTGCTGCCGCCGCCGCCGCTGCCGCTGCTGCTGCTGCTGCTGCTGCAGCCTCTGAAGAAACAAAAACAGCATTTTAGAAAGCTGGTACAGAGATGAGCGTACAAATCCTCCGGCTGCTCATGCATTAAAACAGAAACAACACAAGGTTAGACAGATTCTGCGTCACTGGTTCTTTTTCAAGCAACAAAAACTTGATGTTGGCATTTCTAATAAGCTACAAAACAAAAACGTGGCCTGCTCTGTAAATATTTTACAAGATTTTTAAAGGCGACAGCACATTTACATATTCACACATGCTGACAAAGGTGGTTTATGGTGGGGCATTTCCTACAGCGGCAGGCTGTGTTACCCCCAACAGAGTGCAGAGACACACTGGTGTGAAAAGCCTCAAGAATCGTGTGTGTGTGAGGGGGAAACTATGTGAAGGTAAACGTGCTTGCAGATAGTAAAACAGCCTTTACTAGAGATAAACTGGCAGAGGCGTGAAATGGATTTAAAAAAAGGGCAACAAGTCAAAATCATAGTGTTGGAAACTTTGATTAAATGCTCTTAAAATACCCGATAACACCTAAATCTGTCCTGAAAAACCCCTAATCATGCTCTGACAGTGAGGTTATAAACAACATGACACGGAGAAAATCTCACACATCCACAATCACAGAGAAAAACATTAAAAACACATCTACAATTTTCATTAATCAACTCCAAAAGACTTTCATGTGAAGAACAGATTTACAAAGTTAGAAAATAAAGGAAAGAGATGAACAAGTGGTGAGGAGGGGGTCGTTTCAGGAAGCAGAATGACCCAGTTGGTCAGAGACGTGTCGGGTACAAAGGGGCTGAAGTAAGAAGAACGACTGGTTTGACACACAGAACTCAAACTGTGATCTGATCATTTTTTGAAAACATCTTGTAACTGTAATTCTGCTTCCTGAAGTCCTTCCGCTGACTCCAACCACTCCCAGCTTCTGCTCGTCCAGCTGCTGTCAGGGACACTGTAACCACAATACCAACCGTGATGTGCACTCTAACATTACTGTTAGCAGTAGCATTACTTGGCACAATGACAACAAACAGCTGCAGTATTACCTGTAACCTTAACATTAACTCAGCAGACCTGTAACCCATATTTCAAACAGAGACAGTATGAATGAGCCAAAGCGAGCAAATATATTATGAAGCGCAAAATATGAGAGAAATATTCTGGGAGTGAAGATGGAGGAGGCTAAACAAGAAGGATAAAAAAAAAAGATAGGTGGTAGATGTCTGAGTCATGAATGAGAGTAAAGGGAGCAGAACATGAGCAGGGTGAGTCTCACAGTGTGCAACAAGCACCATCACCATCATCATACACAGACAGCAACACCACAGACCTGTGAATGTTCAACATCCGTCCTGAGTGATCCGATCACAACTGGACAACCATGAGTCCATCAGTTCATGCCTGATATTAACATGCTCTGAGTGACCACTTCCTATCTCTGTATTTAAATATACACGTACATCACTCAAACATAACAGAAAGAGTCTAATGTAGAACATTTGCCAAATTTAAAAGAAGGCCCTCAAAATAAAAAAATATATCAGAGACAGCATGTTAGAAAGTTTAGAAAGTTTCTCCAACTCAATAACTCACAAAATTGAGTGTTTTTTCAAGGGAGTCTGGTGACTTTCGACAAGAAGTAGTCTATGTTGGTTACAGTTTGCTGTGAAATCAGTGTAAACAGTGTGTTCAAACAGCTGATCAATGTTGGCAGGTAAGACTTTAGCACTTTAGACACAGAAGCAGACAGGCTGGTACAGACATGCTGCCACAAACTGACACTTTTTACAAGGAGACAAACAACTTCAGCTGAAACATTTAATGCTGAATTCACAAGAAGGAGACAATTAGTTAGAAGCCATTGTAGTCGTTTCACAAAGTTTGTTAAGTTTCTCCTCATGAAACAATTCTTTACATCTCACTATTTGTTAAGGGAGTCTGGTGATATGTTTACTAGGGTTGAATCTTTGAAACAGACAGTGTGTTCATAAACATCTGCTGCTAACATTGGCAGGTTAAGAAAGTCAAAAGGTAGAATTTACATTAAAGGGAATTAGACAGTGTGTGATTAATTCTGCCTGTTGTTGTGGGTGCTGCCTCTTCTTCTGTTCACACCTGTACTTACTGCTGTCCACCTGTGATCAAATCACTAAGGACCAATGTTGATACCAGTCTGAACAGGTCCATGGTTTGTGTCACACTATGCAACAAGCACTATCACCTTGATCATGCATTGGCGCAATAGTTGTGTGGTTTGGTCATGGACTGACACATCTAAACTTCAGTGTGCGGAATGCAAGCAAAAGCAATGTCAAGAAATGCAACAAAAAAAATACAAAAGGAAAAGAAATGCTCCAAAAAGCCCTGCAAGCATGGTTAAAGTATGTGTCCACTACATCCAGTTCATGCAAAACAACAGAAAAACCACAGTAGTGAGGTTAGAGGTCATGGTGATGGAGCAAAATGATGATGTTTACAAGCAGAAGCTACTGTATGTGATGGATGGTTAACACTCTAACAGTGCAGCATGTGTTATGAAGAAAAGTATGGTCATCAGTGGGAGCTGAAAGATCCACCAAGAAGAAAGGGAGAGGTAGAGATTTGGGGGGAAAGGGTGGTGTAGTGTGTACCCTCAGATGGTTCAACTGTGGCCTCCGCCTGCAGCTCCTCTCCTGCAGCTTCAGCCAAGACCGGAGCAGCATCGACCAGCTCCTCGGTGCTCTCCACAGGGATGGAAACTTCAGCCGCAGCCTCGGCAGCCACTTCAACCGGGGCAGCTTCAGCTTCTACAGGCTCAGCTGCAACTGCTGCGGGATCTTCGACAGCTTCTACGGGTGCAGCTTCAGTTATGGCTGGAGCAGGATCCACCAGCTCCTCAGTGCTCTCCACAGGGGCAGAAACTTCAGCAGCAACTGCAGCCTCTGCTGCTTCTACAGGGGCCTCAGCTGCTTCTACGGGGGCTTCAGCTGCTTCTACGGGGGCTTCAGCTGCTTCTACGGGGGCTTCAGCTGAGGCTGCCTCTGTGGTTTCTACTGGAGCATCAGTTGGAGCTTCTTCTAGAGCCGCAACTTTGGTCACAACTTCAGCTGGAGTTTCGACTTGGGCATCGGGGGCAACAGGAGAGGCAACATCTTCGATTACTTCTGGAGCTGGTTCCACTGCTTCAGCTGAGACTTCTGGGCTGGTCACAGCACCCTCTGGAGTGTCTTTGGTGGCCGTGCAGATCTCAGGAGCAGGGTCCGCCAATTCTTCAGAGCTAACACTGGGTGCTGCAGCCGCCTCCTGTACAGCTTCAGCCACAGAGGCAAGAGTAGTTTCAGGTTGGGGTGGAACTTTAGCTTCATGAGTGTCTTCCTTCACATCTGATGTGACCTCCTGGACTTCTGCTTCCTCTTTCACAGTGGATTCTGACACCTCAGGTGGAGCGGTCTTGGTTTCAGTCTTCACCTCTGACTTCTCATCTTCAGAGTCCGAGTCTGAGTCTGAGTCTGAATCTGAATCTGAATCAGAATCGCTGGATGAGGAGGAGGATGATCCATCAGCTGCTGCATCACCGGGCTCAGAGGAGGAGGCTGTGGCGGCTGGGACAGCATCTTCTGTGGTAGACGCTGCAACTGTAGCATCAGCGAGGGGCTCAGCACCTGATGGAGCTGCTTCTGCTGCAGGTGAGGCAGCATCAGCAACCGGTGCAGCTGCATCAACTGCAGGTGGAGCTGCGTCGACAACAGGTGGAGCTGCGTCGACAACAGGTGGAGCTGCGTCGACAACAGGTGGAGCTGCGTCGACAACAGGTGGAGCTGTGTCGACAACAGGTGGAGCTGCGTCGACAACAGGTGCAGCTGCGTCGGCTACAGGTACAGTTGCGTCAGCTACAGGAGCAGCTGCTTCAGTGACAACCTGAGCAACATCTGGCTCAGCAGCTGGAGCTGGAGCCTCTGCTGCCTCTGGTTCAGCTACAGCTGCTTCACTTGCAGCTGCTGCAGCTACAACTGTCTCTGGGACGGCTGCTGATTCAGCGCCACCTAGAGACGGTGCTGTGAAAACTCCAGGTTCTGAAAGTTTAACTGGGAAGGCAACTGCGGTCTTGTAGGCGAGTAAGGTTGCTCTCTCATCTGGAGCCTCTGCTGCCGAGGAAAATGGGAACAAGAGTGGTTAAATAATCACAAACACTTCGGGATCACAAATGGGGATCAAGGTCTCTTAAACTTTATCTTGCTTTCCTGGAATTTCCACATTCTACTTTTTTAAAAAAGAAATAGAATTACCAAGACACAATATTCATTCATCAAATTACCCAAACTTACAGTTAACCTTTACAGTGTCATAGTATTTATATTCCCAATCAGCAACACTTTACAGCAAGCTTAATTTTAACAGTGAATTATTCAGGATGGAAAGGACGACTGGAGCAGAAATGTACACCTTATGGCACTGAAAGAAAAGAGTCACATGTTAAGTTTTAACTATAAATAATCAACCATTCATACAAATAAATTATGTGACATTACGGACAAAAGGGGAAGAAAACAGTGTCAATCATTAATACACAAAAACAACCTCGAGTTATAAACGTGATGAGGTGAACAGGATCTTACTCTTGCTTGCAGCCTTGGTCTTCTTGGCTGGTTTTGGAGGCTCTTCAGCCTGAGTGCAGAAGGAAGCAGCCGAGCGGCTCCTCAGGATGCCCAGGCTCTCCAACCGGAGACACTGCTCAAGAGCACACACACACATACACACTAAGGCCTTGTAGTCACAGACACAGGTTTTCTTAAAACAAGCCTTTTCTCTCTCCGTATTTCTGTACTTTTCACACTGAAAAGCTGAAGGAAGCACTTATCTGCTCCACCTCATCAGAGGAGGTGAAGTTCAGATTTGTGTGGATAATGATGATACTCCTGAGCTGACTTCAGATCTTCAACATATCTCTGACACATTAAAACCAGTGTTCATTAGTTCTTCTAATTAAATTGTGACATTTTATCTGGAATTGTTGCGACCTTATCCTCATTAAATTGTGACTTTACCGCTTTTTTTCAAATGACTTTATTACTTTTAAAAACGCTGAGGTGCAATATGTAAGAATTAATACCTGTCGAATTCAAAACACACCGGGGGCGGTAATATCACTGTCAATAGCTGGTTAGCTCAGTTAGCCGTGCAGCTAGCGGCCTGGACAGGGAGTTCAGACAACCATGTTGGTCATCTGACCACTACCAAGGCGCTTTATAGCAGGATGGGTCAGGGCTAGTTTGTTAGCATGCTAACTTCAGTTGGCCTTTCTATGTTTGTACCACAACACATAGTTTGTTTTCAGCTGAAATTCTCAAATATTGCACCTTTAAAAGAACACCGTGTAGTTCTGGAGAAAAAATTCAAACTCAGATTTTTTATTTTATTTACAATATCAATGAGGTATTAATTCAAACGTGTTCTCAGAGCAAAATAAGGTCCCAGAACACTGTTTGAATCTAGAGAGGTGGCAGGGTCCGCCACATATAAACACAGTAAAACTGCATAAATTGTCCTTTAAGGTGAGTCTGTTTATTCAGGATACATCACAGCACTCGGTGTTCTGTCATAGCTGATGCATTTGTTTTTGTCGTGCCTGGCTAACGTCCGTTAGCCGAAAACTTAAGCTAGCTCCAAACCTTCAGGTTCTGTCTAGAAGCTCTGTGATTGGCCGCTTCCAACCGGAAGTTATGCGCATTAAACTAAAGTGTTTTGTGTTGAAAATGGCTATAAACACGTTATGGTTAGACGTGTTAGCTCAGGTGTACGTCAGGTGTGGTTAAAGTTGCTGAGCCGTCTGTGCCCTTCTGTTCCGTGGTGGTATCCACACGAACGCGTCTCGTCTCGGGGTCAGAGCGAACCAGACACCCGCCTGATGTCAACTGTATCTGGGTCACTGACACGAACAGACCACCAGCTGATCTTTATGGAGGTGTGGTATCAAAACTAGACACATAAAACACGTTCAGGAGGGAGTTTAGTTGTTGTTACCTTGAGGGAACCCAGTCGCCCTAACCGAAGCAAGGAGGTCGCCATTTTGTGTTCCCAGTGTTGTGCTCCGGTCGGAACCTGTGACGAAAACACAACGTTCCGCCTCTTCTTCCTCGAGGGTTCACATAGCGGAAGTAAAAGAACAAAAGTTACAGAAGTTCTGACGTATAAGAAGTTTACAGCTACAACAACATTCATAAAAGTGTTCGCGTGAAATTACATAATACCTGTGAATATCTTACTGATCATAATCCTGCGCTGTATTCAGAAGTATTGTGTTCAGTTTCTTATATGAATGCTGTGCCTCAAGTTATTGGCAGAGGTTGTAGCTCAGTGGTTTGCGATGCCGTCAGATCCGAGAACCAGTGTCTGGGAACACAGAGAGTGTCGGTAGTACATGGATGGACTGAGGAACGAGACCAGAGCACCTCTGTCTTTTCTTTCTTCATCAGCCTCTGTTCTCTGTGAACATCAGTCTGATTCAAACACTCACTGTCTGAAGTTCAGAAAGACGGCAAAGTTCCAGCGGGTAGAGCAGGTCGACTAGTGATCGGAAGGTCACTGGTTCAATACCCGGCTCCGGGGAAGACTGAGCTGCGTGTCGAAGTGTCCTTGAGCGAGATAGTGAACCCCACATTGCTCATCAGTGAGCCCTGTGATGAGCTGGCGACTTGTCCAGGGAGCACCCTGCCCTCGCCCTGAGACGAGGCTGGGATTGGCTCCAGCAGCAACACCCTGTGACCCCATGGAAAGGGATAAACGGTTATAGATAATGACATGACATGACATGACAATAAACAACCAATACTATAGATACTTAAATAACTAAACAACAAATAAATAAATAAACCAATACAATTGCTTATGAACATTAATTGCATCTTTCCAATAAAACATGTTAATAGTTTATAAAGCATTTCATTGCTTGTTAACAGTGAAATAATTATAGACTAACTTTACATTCACCATGTTTATGTATAAGTGTTTATTCTAATGACATGACAGATGTTATGAAACGTCACCACAGGTACCTGAGTGTCCTCAGTGGGAGCTGCTCACCTGTTTCACACAGACTGAGCTTCATGTTCAGCTTCAGTCCAGCTGCTGTTCCACCTGCACACAGCAGAGGCTTCAGTCACTGGTTCAATTCCCTGTCAGTCACAATCTGAGGAGGAGACGGTCAGAAACACAAAGGTTCCGCCTCTTCTTCCTCCAGGTTTCACAATAAGGAAGTAAAAGAACAAAAGTTACAGAAGTCTGAGATAGAAGAAGTTTAACAGCAGCAACATTCATAAAACTGTTTGTGAGAAATTAGATAATATGTTTATATATTAATATTGATCCTGATCCCTTGCTCTATTAAAAATCATTTTGTTCAGCTTCATATATGACTGCTGCTCCACTTTGCAGCTGAAGAGGTGTAGCTCACTGGGCTGGGATCCTGAGTAGTCGACTAAACGCGTTGCACCAGCCCCAGGTGCACCGCGGCAGTCGACAGACTCCGGATCGAGCCCAGAGAACTCCACCCGTATGTTTTCTTCTTTCTTCTTTTTGGTCACCAGCCTCTGTTCTCTGTGTTTCTCTTTGATGCGTCATGTTCACACATATTAAATATACATTCAGGAGTTTTAACACTGAACATCAGTCTGATTCAAACACTCACTGAAGGACAAACAGGCAGAAAACCTCCAGGGAACAAACCCTGAAGGTTATTTTACTGTCACCTCCAAACAGCATGAATAATTAACTTTACAAGAAGCGTCAGAGACATTATATATATATATATATATATATATATATATACACACACACACACACACACACACACACACACACACACAGATAGATAGATAGATAGATAGATAGATAGATAGATAGATAGATAGATAGATAGATAGATAGATAGATAGATAGACCATATGAAGAACTGATAAATAATACAATAAATAATCAACAACCAATGAATATGTAACAAATAAATAATACTATAGATACCTAAATAAATAAACAAACAATTGGTACAATAAGATAAATAAAGAACAGATAAACTACCAATACAATTGTTTATGAACATTAATTGCATCTTTCCAATAAAACATGTTAATAGTTTATAAAGCATTTCATTGCTTGTTAACAGTGAAATAATTATAGACTAACTTTACATTCACCATGTTTATGTATAACTGTTTATTCTAATGACATGACAGATGTTATGAAACGTCACCACAGGTACCTGAGTGTCCTCAGTGGGAGCTGCTCACCTGTTTCAATCTGAGGAGGAGACGGTCAGAAACACAAAGGTTCCGCCTCTTCTTCCTCCAGGTTTCACAATAAGGAAGTAAAAGAACAAAAGTTACAGAAGTCTGAGATAGAAGAAGTTTAACAGCAGCAACATCATTAATAGAACTGATAATATGTAAACATATTAATGTTAATCGTAATGCTTCGATCTAACTAAGATCATTGTGTCCAGACTCATATAGGTCTGCTGTTTCCGTTACCAGCGGCAGAGCTGTAGCTCAGCGGGCTACGATCCGGTGGAGTCAGACAGCGCGACACGGCGCGGGAACACCACCCGGCTGGGGTCGCGCTGTCGGCGGTCCGGGATCGAGCCCGGGGCGGTCCTCTGTCTTTTTTGTGTTTCTCTTTGATGCGTCATGTTCACACATATAAAATGAAGTGTAGGTTCTAGAAACGGGTCTGTGGGGATTATTGATCACCTCACAGCTGTTCAGGCTGCTGCTGAACTGATAGAAACAACAGGGTAAACTTAACGATAACAACTGAAAAACAAATCAGTCATACAGAAAATAATTAAATACAAATAAATAAAAAGATGCCAGGGGTCATGAGCAAAGAAAAAATAAACTGAATCAAAGATATCGAAGTGGAAATACAACTCCAGTAAAAACACAAATAAGAGGTTTCACTTTGGCAAATTTACATTTGTGGATGCAAAATTTTGAAAGAATTATAATAAGATTAATTAAATAAAATTCATTTTCAACTGGAATGTCACTCTTTCAAAAAACAAAAAGCACCTTCTAACTCCGCTTCCTCATGTGGAGCTTGATCAGTCTCTTGTGTGAGCTCAGAGCTCTGTGGAGGTTTAGCTCAGTGGTTACTTCCAAACTATCACAAGTTTCGCTCCCCTCACCGGGTTCGTGTCCAGCGTTCCCCGAGGTTCAAACCACGGGCGCTGTCCTCTGCTTTTACACCTGTGGACTCATTAACAACACCTGTGCTGTGTGTGCAGCAGGTTCCGGTCCACTTCAGGTTCAGAGCAGCTTTAAAACGAACCAGATCCACACATGAAGTGAACATTACTGTCAATACTTTCAGTCTGAAACACGATCCGTAACGCTCAGTTTCAGTTCAGGCTCGTGCTGGTTCTGTGTGTCGTCACCTGTCAGACCCGGTAGATGGCGCACTACACACACACACACACACACACACACACACACACACACACACACACACACACACACACACACACACACACACACACCTGTGATGACGTCACACCTGTCTGCGTCAGTCCACACAGAAGTCCACTTATGAAGAGCAACTTGTCTGAAAACTGACTTCAAAGACAATTTGACAAAAACACATTAGATGTAAAGGTTACTTTACTGTCACTTCTAAACAACATTCCAGGAATAATAAACTTTACAAAAAGCTCCAGAGACATTATTATATATATATATATATATATATATATATATATAAACACACACATAACGTATATATACATAAAAACATATATATCATAGATAGATAGATTGATTATGAACATTAATAGCATCTCTCCAATAAAAAATGGTTTATAAAGCATTTCATTTATTGTTAACAGTGAAATAAGTATTAACTAACTTTACATTCACCATGTATAAGTGTTCTAATGACATGACATCACCACAGGTCCCTCAGCAGAGTCCTCTGCACGGGTTAAATATAATGGACTGTATCGGACACAGGTGAGTAATGGTTGATGCTTCCAGCAACACGTCACTCTGGGACTGCGTTGTAACCATAGTAACGGGGACACAAGCGTTCATCTGGTCATTGCAACTGACGATGCTTTCAGGTGCGCTCTCAGACAATGGGAGATGGGAGTTGTCAAACCTGGGAGGACAGCGTCAAGAAGGCGCCACCTACTGGACATCAGGGTCGATGCACTTTCCTTTGTTGGTGCAATTTAGGCCGCTCTCATGTCCCAACACAAACATGATGTGGCAAAATATCACATTTTCTCATTTATAACTGATCAGAATATTACGTCACTGACCTTCTCATGCAGTTCCCATGGATCGTGATGGACTCAGAACCAGAATCAAAATCACAACTCCTTTATATGTCCTGCAAACGAGGATATCTGTGTGTCACAGCAGCCTGAAGACTGTTCAATTTAACAAGAAGCAATAATGAGATAAATAAATAAACCATATAATAAAAAGCTAAGAAACAGTTTCCTATACACATATGTACTAGTGCCCCGCCCCTTTCTGTGACATCACCCCATGAAGTCCTCATTCACATTTAATTTAATTCATTTTATGCTAAAAGTACAGAACAGACAATCTAGGTGGTGCATGCCAAAAGGGGCGGTCTCACTCGTTTCCCGCGCGAAGTTACTGCATTTCCCTCCAAAACTTCTGACTTGTATAATAATAGCTGATTTACCGTCACTCTGTTTGGAGCTGCTCTTCTCTGAGGACACAAACACGGTGAGTAAACTGTTCCGTATGAATCTGCTTTATGTGTCCAGTTACCTGCTCAATACAGGTGTATTCATGTCTGTGTCAGAGGCGTTACTACCTAAAGATCTCAGGTAATAAGCCTGGTGATGTTCCTTCATATATCAGCAGCTCCACATACTAACTACCTCCATGTCATAAGCTCAGTAGGTTCTACATATGCGCGGGTTAAAATGGAGCCAGCCTCCCGCTCATGTCGGGAGAGATTTGTTTTTACCTCCAATGTTTCTGAAATAACTCTGAACAGAAGCTGAAGACGTTTCATTTAACTCTTAAGTGTTGAGGTAAATTCGGCTGAAACATAATCCTAATTAACCCAATTAAATCCGTGATGGACGTTGTGTTTTGGTGCTCCAAACTCCATTGTGATTTTGGCCGTTTTTTCTCTGCCACTTTATTACATGATTCATGTTCAGTTAATTAAATGTAGGTCACTTTCTCAAAACAAGATGGTAGTTTCGGTCAAATCGGTATGAAAACTTTTGGAAATGTATGTAATATTTTGAAAGGCATGAAAGCTGGTTAGCTAATGTTTGCTGGTTAGTGTAACTGAGTGGTTATGTTATGTTAGCTAGCTGATTTTAAGTTGTTGCAGATGCACTGCACGGTTTGGAAACATGTTAGCAGCTGACTTTATTTACAGGTAAGGACACATGCACCAGGTACTGACACTATAACGAGCTTATAAAGAAGTCAGAGTCATTTCATAGTGTTTTTACAGACAGGTTTGCATGTTAGCTAATGTGTGTCTGTTGGAGAGTGTTAGCATGATGCCATTATCTTGCTGTGTAATGTTAGCTTGTTAATATTAGCATCTTCACATCACAGTTAGCTAACAGGCTCCATGTGTTGTGTCATAATGTCTCAGTATGTTAGCATGTCAGCATCTAGAAGGTCATTTTGAGCAGCTAAAGTAGTTTATACACACAGTATGAAGCCTCATTGTAGCTGCACAAAATGTATTCAGTGTGTTTGTCTCAGTTCTGGTTTAATGAGTTATTTAAATCACTGCACTGACTCCCTGCGATTCAGATGATGGACTTTTGAATCATATTACTTGTGTATAAAGGACTAAATGTTCTCAGGACTTAACTTACTTTTGAATTACCTTTAAAAACACATTTATTCAGTCAGATTAAAGTAGATTTTACAGTGCAGAGTGTCAGTTGCTGTTCATTAATAATCTAGGATCAGTAAATGATTCTAGAGGATAGTCGAGTCTCATTCACAGGTCGCTGAATATCGACAGTTTGGGTTGGCAGAAGCCACGACAGTGTCTCTGTTGGGACACGAGTCTCTCTCCCTCTTTTTCTGTTTGTCTTTTAAAAAAACTAATTAAAAAGGCAAACAAATTTGCAAACAAGTGATGTACAAATAACTTAAATGGGAAATAAAAGAAGGAAGTAAAAGTAGTATTTTAAATGGGTTTTAGTAACTGCTATATTGTAGGCAGCTGGCCTTGTTTCAGTTCAACATGTTAAATAGGTTTTGTTTACTGAGAGGAAAATAAACAGTCTGTCTGTTTAGAACGCCTGCATTTATCTGATCTCATTTATGTACAATGTGAATGATATAATCATATTTTATTTAACATGTATTTCTACACTGTTCAGTCACACCATTAAAACAGCTGACTAGTGAAGTCAGCATTGATCATCTTGTTACAATCAAATGTTCTGCTGGGAAACTTTGACTTCTGTCATTTCTGTGGAGCCTCTTTGACAAACACCAGCCACCCAAACACTGTTCAGACCAACTGCACCCCCTCATGACAAAGAACCCAAGGTGTCAAACTGGCCTCCTCATTCTCCAGATCCCAATCCAGCTGAGCATCTGTTGGATGCGCCAGAACCAACTACCATCCATGTTGGGGCCCCCGTGGATCGTTGTTGGCTCTGACTGCATCCAGTGGAAGCTCAGTTGGATTGAGATCTGGGGAATCTGGAGGCCTGGTTGACACCTTGAGCTCTTTCCTACGTTCCTCGGGTCGTTCCTGAGCAGTTTTTGCAGTGTTGCAGGCGCGTTGTCCTGCTGGGGGGGCACTGCCACCAAGGAGTGCTGCTGCCATGAGGGGGTGTACTTGGTCTGCAGCTGTGTTTGGGTGACTGATGTTTGTCAAAGAGACATCCACATGGCTGCAGAGGATGGAGAGGCTCTTCTCTGCTCCAGAGGACAATCCTTACACTGTTTCTGTTGTTATTTTCAAATTATTTGTTCATAATTGTTCATTTTATATAACTCATGAAATAAAAATATTATATTTTCTATTGTTGCACGTTGTCTATTCCATTTAGTATTTACAGCTTAAGTACAATTTATAACAGCATCAAGTGCTACTT
Organism: Acanthopagrus latus; assembly: GCF_904848185.1. Classification (NCBI taxonomy): domain Eukaryota; kingdom Metazoa; phylum Chordata; class Actinopteri; order Spariformes; family Sparidae; genus Acanthopagrus; species Acanthopagrus latus. The sequence goes on along the minus strand of NC_051047.1, from coordinate 28,884,088 downwards.
TTCAGGGAAAACAGGAATGTTTTATTTTATTACTAAGGTCTTAACATTTACAACTATTTACAAAATGACAGCATCAGTAACTATTTACAGATTATTATTATTCACTATTAACAAAAACAATTATTATTAAAAGCAATATTAAAACAGTTAGAGATGATGTACAGTAGCAGGCGGAGCAGGAGTCCCTGCAGCGCTGCTGGATGGTGTCAATATTACAAATTACAACAAACAAAACTATCTACCAAACATTTTAAATAGGAATAATGCCTTTAAAACTAAAATAAAACCATATGTGGAGATCAACAGTTATATGTCAGCATGTATGTATATAACTGTTTATTCTAATGACATGACAGATGTTATGAAACGTCACCACAGGTACCTGAGTGTCCTCAGTGGGAGCTGCTCACCTGTTTCACACAGACTGAGCTTCATGTTCAGCTTCAGTCCAGCTGCTGTTCCACCTGCACACAGCAGAGGCTTCAGTCACTGGTTCAATTCCCTGTCAGTCACAATCTGAGGAGGAGACGGTCAGAAACACAAAGGTTCCGCCTCTTCTTCCTCCAGGTTTCACAATAAGGAAGTAAAAGAACAAAAGTTACAGAAGTCTGAGATAGAAGAAGTTTAACAGCAGCAACATTCATAAAACTGTGTGAAACTACATTGTATGTGGAATTACACAACATGTATGTATGTATGTATATATATATATATATATATAAAGTGATGCTTTGCTCTGCTGATGATCTTTCTGTTCAGCTTCATATCTGGACGCTGCTTCCCCTCCCGGTGGCAGAGCTGTAGCTCAGCGGGCTGCGATCCGCCTCTCATCCACTCCGCGCGCCGCACCCGCCCCCAGTGCACCGCGGGAGCCGATAGACCACCGGATCGAGCCCCGGGGCGGTCCTCTGTCTTTTCTTCTCTTCCTTCACCAGCCTCTCTGTGTTTCTCTTTGATGCGTCATGTTCACACATATTAAATATACATTCAGGAGTTTTAACACTGAACATCAGTCTGATTCAAACACTCACTGAAGGACAAACAGGCAGAAAACCTCCAGGGAACAAACCCTGAAGGTTATTTTACTGTCACCTCCAAACAGCATGAATAATGAACTTTACAAGAAGCGTCAGAGACATTATATATATATATATAGATATATATATATATATATATATATATATATATATATATATATATATATATATATATATATATATATATATATATATATATATATACATATACATACATACATATATATATATACATACATACATACATACATACACATACATATATATATATATATACACACACATTATATATATATATATATATATATATATATATATATATATATATATATATATATATACATATATATATACACACATATATACATATATATATATATATATATATATATATATATACATATATATATATATACATATATATATGTATATATATATATACATATACATATATACATATATACATATACATATATATATATATATATATATATATATATATATATATATATACATATATATATATATATATATATATATATATATATATATATATATATATATATATATATACTCATATTCTCCAGTCAGATGCTGTTCAGGAGCTGCTGAACTCCGCTTCCTCATGTGGAGCTTGATCAGTCTCTTGTGTGAGCTCAGAGCTCTGTGGAGGTTTAGCTCAGTGGTTACTTCCTAACTATTGAAAAGTTTCTCTCTCCTCACCGGGTTCGTGTCCAGCGTTCCCCGAGGTTCAAACCACGGGCGCTGTCCTCTGCTTTTACACCTGTGGACTCATTAACAACACCTGTGCTGTGTGTGCAGCAGGTTCCGGTCCACTTCAGGTTCAGAGCAGCTTTAAAACGAACCAGATCCACACATGAAGTGAACATTACTGTCAATACTTTCAGTCTGAAACACGATCCGTAACTCTCAGTTTCAGTTCAGGCTCGTGCTGGTTCTGTGTGTCGTCACCTGTCAGACCCGGTAGATGGCGCACTACACACACACACACACACACACACACACACACCTGTGATGACGTCACACCTGTCTGCGTCAGTCCACACAGAAGTCCACTTATGAAGAGCAACTGACTTCCAAGAGATTTTGACAAAACTAACTGAGACTTTAATGACAACAAACTGACAAACATCATGTGTGTCATGAACTGTGTCCTGAATCTCACACATGATGTTTGTCAGTTTGTTGTCATTAAAGTCAAACCTCATGTAGTTTAGTGTTGAAGCTCAGTGAACTACATCGTCTCATCAACACGGAACCAGAACCAACATGGAGCCAACTGGGTCAGAAAGGGTTCTGAACAAGATGAACGTCACAATAAATCTGTTCATATTGACAATTATAAATTTTTAATCTCTGAGATTATGTCGTTTGTTTCTGTATAATCTAATAATCTCAGACAACATCCCTCTCTTGTCTTGTGTCACTGTGTTCTGGTGAGTTCTGTCTTCATGGTGTCAGATATTATCTGAGTTGTTTGTCATCTATCAGTTTGTCTTGTAGATTAATGACTCATCACAGAGAGAACAGAGAGACGAGTCACGTGACCTGGAGGCTGAAGGACAGCAGCTGATTCAACATGAAACCTGGTGGAAATAAATTAGGTTTTTCAAATATAGATATAAATATGACGAAAACACATTTATTCTCAGAGTTCTGAGCTTCAAGTCCAAATTCTGATAAAAGAATCAGATCTTTTTATTGTTGTTGTTGTTGTCGTCTAATTTTCATCCTTCCTTCGTTTTTTTGTGGGCGAGAAAAATTCAGAACTTGTTTAACAGTAATAAGAATAAATAGTGCTGACTGGACGCTTTTAGATTGAAAGTCGGAAATTTCACCAATAGAGCGCTGGCCAAACCGGAAGGGGGCGTGGCTTAGACGCTATCTGAGTTGCCACACCTGTCCAGAAGTCCACCTGTTCACCTGTAATAACACTGCTGTTCCACCTGCACACGGCAGAGATGTAGCTCAGTGGGCTGCGATCCGGAAACGCGAGAGACCGTCCGCGGAGCACGGATCCCTCCCCGGGTGGTCCTCTGTCTTTTCCCTCCTTCAGCCCAGCAGAACCGTCCCCTGTTCTGTGGGTCTGTCTCCTAAACTGCCACATGTATTGATCGTTATTGATCACGTCACACCTGTTCAGACTGATGTTTAACTATGTAAAGAAGAAGTTGAACGACATAGATAGAAGTCAGAACTTTTTAAACGGTTAATAAGAAATGAACATCACTGTGTCCAGATGTGATATAACGACCCGACTGGACTGCTTTTAGACTTATAGTCGGAAATTCAGATTTCCAGTGGAGCGCTGGGCAGACCGGAAAGGGGCGTGGCTTAGGCGCTCTACCTTAGGTCGTCACACCTGCTCACCTTTATCACCGCTGCTGTTCCGCCTGCTCACGGCAGAGATGTAGCTCAGTGGTTTGATCCGCGGCTTTAGCCAGACTGCCTCAGCGCGTCAACTGGGTCGAACCCGGGTGGTTCTCTGTCTTTTCCGTCCTTCAGCCCAGCAGAACCGTCCCCTGTTCTGTGGGTCTGTCTCTTTATCATGTATTGATCCTTACTGAGTCCAACATCGATCTCAGTCAACACGACCAACACATCTGTAGGACTCTGCACACTGCAGTCCGACCAGAAGCTGAGACCAGCCGAACACAGAGCGGCACCAACAGAACCGTGTTACAGAACCGTGTTACAGACACGTTACAGTGGGCTGTAGGTTCTAGAAACGGGTCTGTGGGGGTTATTGATCAGTTCCCAGCGGTTCAGACTGCTGCTGAACTCCACTTACTGACTTCCTGACGATCATAAGTTTCTCTCTCCTCACCGGGTTCGTGTCCAGCGTTCCCCGAGGTTCAGACCACGGCCGCTGTCCTCTGCTTCCACACCTGTGGACTCAGTAACAGCACCTGCTGTGTGTGCAGCAGGTTCCGGTCCGCTTCAGGTTCAGAGCAGCTTTAAAACGAGCTTGATAAACCTGCTCTGTGTGTTTATTCACCTGTGGAGGTTTAGCTCAGTGGTTACTTCCTAACTCACCTTACGGGTTCGCACACCGGGTTCCCTGAGGATCCACCACGGGTGCTGTCCTCCGCTTTTACACCTGTGGACTCATTAACTACACCTGTTGACTCTTTGATGCTCAGAAAAGGTCGTAAAATCTATGGAAATCTGCTCATATTGACAGTCATCTTTTTTAATCTCTTAGACTATTTTATAATCTCAGAAAACCTTCTTCTTCTTCTCTTCTATCTTTATTTCATCTGGTGAATTATGACGTCATGATCTCAGAAATTGTTTTTCTTCTTGTAAATGTTTAATTTATTAATCTCAGAAGATTTGATTTGTTTTCTCTTACACTCACATTAATGATAAATAAAAACAGTATTCCTGTTTTTCTCCTGTAGATTTGTGGACTTTTCCTCTTTATGTTTTGATAATCGCAGATAAGGGTTTTTGTTTTTTGTTTTTTAAAAAGGGATTAGAGTAAAAGTCTGTTTTTTCATCAAACTAATGAAACATCAGACAGACTTTACATAGAAAATGTAGAGACAATAAACAGAAAAAGAATGTAAAAAGGTTTGTCTCATTCACCCGGGACATGAAGACCTGTGTGTCACATGACCTGGAAGGTGCTGAAACAAAATAAAGGTTATTATATGAAACCTAATGAAGAAAAATAAAGATTTTCATAAAAATATTGACAAAACATGACAAAAATATGTATTCTCAGAATTCTGAGCTTCAAATAATAAAATAAATTTTATTTATCATTTTATTCTCATCTCCTTCCTTCCTTCCTTCCTTCCTTCCCTCCTTCCTTCCTTCCAAAGATTCTAGTTCAACACTTTTAATCACGCATGACTTCTGGGCACCTTTAACACTGAATACATCCATTAACGTTTGGATTTGTGGAAATGAACCGCTAACAGACAGCGTGATTCTCATCAGAACATGAAGTTTATCTGCGATGTTGTCGTGCAGCACAGAGACGCGTTCACACCACAGATATGAAGTGGAATTTATTGGGTTTTTTTCCTTCTACATTCAGCTCAGCAGCCACAGATCCGTCTGCACAAAGCTCGTTTCACAGCTCAAAGTTCACTTTGTCTGCCAGACATGTACATCTACTGCTTTAGCCGACATTCCCATAAAAAGATCTATCTATTGAAACTGGCTCTATTCTCACACGCTAATCTGGAGGCGGGTTGTTTGACACGAAGCAGACGGTTAGTAACACGATGGAGCAGCACAGATGTACAGGAGAGAAGGCGACAGTAGAAAAGTTCAGATGCAAAGTGCAGAGGTTCACTTCTGGGAGACTTCCTCAAACTTGGGCTCTAAAAAACACAAAGTCAGAGAGATAATGATGTTTACTGCTCTCAGAAGAGAAGAGTTCTGACTGAATCTTTATTTTTAGGTGAACTGTTTCTTCAACACTGATCAATAAAGTATCTGTTGTCTTCGTTTGGTTAACTTGAGTATTAAACCTTTCAGTGTAACGAGCTCCTGCTGCTCACAGAGAAGCTACACGATGTGATATTGGATGAACTTGACTCACCTGTGAATTTAAACTCTGGGAAAGCTGTGAGGTCTCCACCACCGTACAGTCTCTGGAGCTTTGTGATCTCCTCTGCTAAAGCCTTCTCATACTCTGAACCTGCATCGACGAGACCCCCAACATCCCTGCAGGAGGAGGACAAACAAAGACCATCAGCAGAGTAACGTTTCATTTTCACCCCCATTTAATCCATTTTATGTGGATAACACTTCCCCCGATTCACCTGCGTGCTGCCGACCAGCTGAAGAGAGCCCAGAGTTATTATGGATCCACCTGCTGTTCTTACAAAGACTCTACTCTGCCGCAAAACCTTAAGTTGTTTCTTTCCTTGTTAAAAGTGCTGGTTTGCATGTACGTATTACCTGCCAACATTTAGCAGCTGTCTGGGGTGAACTGTACCTTTAATAGGCTTCCAGCTTGTTTTGAACAAGCAGGTACACTTTAAACATCCAGATTAGCTGAACATGTAAAACACAGCTAAGCTAACGACGATGACTTACTGGCTTTTTGTGGAGTACTCCCGTATGGAGTCCAGGAAGAGCTTCTGAATCGGGTCCAGTGCAGCTGAGAGTCACAGGGAGAAAATAACACATCAGTCAACTTCTCTTCACAGAAACATGCTCATAAACCAGAACCATGCTTTTGGAAATCATCTGTCCATTTGGCTAGAACAGAACCAAGTCTTAACCATAACCCTCATGCACAGAACAGCACCAGGGAGTGGTGAACAGAGCAGCCGGCTACTGGGCTCAGACAGGAAAGAACGTGTGAAAGGTCAGTTAACAGGTTAAAAAGGTTGCTGTGATGCGTCATGCTAGGCTACATGTTTACAGAACTGCTGGGAGGCAAAACAAAAGTATTTAACATTGAAGAATCCATTTAAATTCTCAACTCTGAGCCCACACACAGCAACCAGGGTGCAATCTCACCAGGAAAGTTCACATTTACACATCATCCATTAACAAAATACACAAAAACAGTTGGATCAGACGTGGAAGGATTGATTACTTTTACCATGCGACTCCCTGACAAGTGTGAGAGGTGTGAGGAAGGAGGAGGAGAGAAGTTTGAGGTAAAAAAATAAATAAAAGATGGCACACTTTCTCCTTCATCAGTGGAAACTTAACTTTTATCTTTAGTGTGTAACAAATCACCAGAACAAAATCAAAAAACAGAACAGGTCCATAAAAACCACAACACGACACCGAGAAACGGTGCCGAGAACTATTTTCTATCATGTTGAAGCATCGTAGGGAGGACGAGTGTGGAGCTTAACAACCAAAGAACACATCTGTGACTAAAAACAGAAACGAAGCATGAGTGGAAGGTGTGAAGAACAGAAAACAGACTAATGCAAACAAAAGACTTGAGCCTACTTAGCAGGCAGATGTTAGTAATTAGTGCAAAATGCGGTGCAGTTAAGACATGCAGTCAATGGAAGATGGCTGGAGCAGCACAAAGAGGCGGTTCAGTCCCGGTGTCAGCATCCGTCCTGAGGGATCCGATCACAGTGGTGAGCTTTAAGTACAGGTGTGAGGACACATTTGAGAGGTGAGGTGGGAGAGTTGTGCGCCTGTGATCGGATCACTCAGGACGATGTCGACACCAGGTGTGAACAGCCTCGACGACACAAGACAATGAGTTGGACTTCAAAATGTCCGAGCCACATGAGAACAGGGAGGGAGGATTCTGGGGAGGGTTGTGGGCTAAAATGCTTCAGATAACACGATTAGACTATTAGGAAGAAGCTGTGCAAAGCTAGAACAAAAAAAGAAAGGTGTGTTTGTGATGTCAGGTATCGTTACAGTTTATCCTTACACTCATCACAAACGTTTACATTCTAAATTCATAGAAATGGTGATGAAAATGACTGCTGGTAGACTGCAGGGTCCACAGAGGAAAAGAGAAGGATTGTGGGGGAGGGGGGTTGTGGTGTGTACCCTCAGACGGTTCGACTGGTTCAGCTGGGGCGTCCGGCAGCGGCTCCTCTGCTGCAGCTTCAGCTACGACCGGAGCGGTGTCCACCAGCTCCTCGGCGCTCTCCACAGGGGCAGAAACTTCAGCCGCAGGCTCAGCAGCCGCTTCTACAGGGGCAGCTTCAGCCGCAGGCTCTGGGGCTGCTTCTACAACTGGTTCCGCTTCAGCAGCTGGTGCGGCCTCTGCAGCCACTTCAACAGGAGGTTCTGCTGCAGCCTCTTCAGGGGCCGGTGCTGCTTCAACTGGAGCGTCGGCAGCTGGGGCAGCGGCTTCTGCTGCAGCTTCAGCTACTGCTGCCGCAGCTTCAGCAACAACTTCAGCCACGGGTCCAGCGTCGGCAACTACTTCAGCGACAGCCTCAACCAGGGGTGCAGCTTCAACAACCGCCTCAGCCACAGCTTCGACCACAGGTGCAGCTTCAGCGACGGCTTCAGCTACAGCTTCAGCTACGGCTTCAACCGCAGGTGCAGCTTCAGCCACAGCTTCGACCACGGGTGCAGCTTCAGCGACAGCTTCAGCTACGGCTTCAACCGCAGGTGCAGCTTCAGCCACAGCTTCAACCGCAGGTGCGGCTTCGGCTACCGCTTCAGCGACGGCTTCTACCACAGGCGCGGCTTCAGCGACGGCTTCTACCACAGGCGCGGCTTCAGCGACGGCTTCTACTGCAGGTGCAGCTTCAGCTACGGCTTCTACCACAGGTGCAGCTTCGGCTACCGCTTCAACAGCAGGTGCGGCTTCAGCGACGGCTTCGACAGCTGGGGGGGCCTCAGCTACGGGTGTGGCTTCAGCTGCTGGAGCAGCGGCCTCTGCCACAGCCTCAGGTGCAGCAGCTGCAGGTTCTGCCACTGGTTTAACTGCAGCCTCTGCTGCTGCTGCAGCTGCTGCCACAGACACGTTCTTGGCAGGGTCAACTGTCTTGTGCTGGACAAGTTTCTCTATATCGAAGTACGTTTGAGCCGAGTCTAGGACGGAGGAGGGCAAGCAGACAAGATGCATTATTTTCCTTTTAAAAAAAAAAAAAAAAAACAATGTCCACAATGTCCCCACAAAAAGTCAACATTATACACAGAACATCCTGGAAGGTGGCATCTGGTACGTGTAGCGGTTTATACAAAAAGAAACGCAAAATAGAAAAACCATAACAAGCCTGGGAGCCAGACAGGTAAAGCAAAAGTATCTTAGAACATTTAACAGAATAGTTTTAACCTTGACCATAGCAGCTTTCTACTGAGATAAATAAGAATATTTTATGACCAAAAAGGAGCTAAAACTGCAGCTGATGGGGAGAAAAAGTCTTCAAAACCTGTGGGAGGAAATTCAAAAGTGAATGTGATGAACTGTGGTGCAAACATCACTGATTAAAGAAGGTTATCTAACACTAGTGAACACACACAAACACACTCCAGATCCTGCACACGCAGCAGGTTCTGACCGCGACATGTTAAACAGGCTTTCTATTAACACGACCGCTCGCTCTGCAGCAGCTGCATGTTACATGTTTGTACCATGACATGGAGCATGTGGGCTGGACTCTCTCCTGACCTTTACTGCACTTTCACATTTTCCCCAGCAGGGCACCAAACTACACAAGGTCAAAGAGGACAGGCTGAAAGGCAGCTGAACACGCAGAGTTTTGTTTTCTTTTACACGGTTTCTGCTCAATATTTACAAGCTTAGAGCATTTTTAGGCTCTTAGCTGCTTTAAGTACAATCAGAAATCCTTTATCACACATTAAGAGCACAGAAGAAGAATCCTCCGCCCTCGTACGGCTGTGAGGCAGATCTCAAGTTAAATTAATGGTCCGCTTGTACTTTAAAACTGATTTATGAATGTTTGACCTTCATGGACACTGTTATACAGCAGCAGACAGGTAGAGAGACACAGCAGAGGTGAAGTGGAGTAAAAACACATGCAGACTGTCTGCTCAGTGTCCTGTGTTGTGTGCAGTGTTGTAGATGGTAGAAAGTAATGCACAGATGTCTGAACGTCTTACTTTAAGAATATTGTGTTGATAAGTAAGAAAATAACCTCAAATGTCACCTGCACTGAAGCCTGACATGTTTCTGCCTGGTATCAGTGACGTTTGTACCACAGTTCAGCAGCGTGAGCTTCACTCAGAAGCTGATAATCATACGGAGACTCTGAATCCTACCTGAGGTCTTTTTCGACTTCTTGGATCCTCCTGATTTTGAGCTGAAGGCTGCAGCTGCAGGAGCTCTCCTCAGAGCAGTCCAGCTCTCCGCCTGCAAACACTGAACACACAAGCACACACAGATTACATAGAGTTACACATGTTTTAAGATTACAACTTAAAAGAAAAGTCTGCAGGACTAACACAGCTGTTGCTCAATACGAATCAAAACTGATTATTACTGAACTGCTGCTTAACGTTGACTTCCACCTGACAAAAAGGATCAGCTGAGCTACAGCAGCAGATTAATGCTCTTCAGTCATTATTCTAGGGCTGCAACTTCAATTACTTATTATAGATTATTCTCATTTCATGATTAATTTATTCAGTTTCTTCGATGAACTGTCAAAAGTGACGTCTTCAGAGGCTTTTTAAATAAACTCAGTGTGCAGTGAAGATCTGAAACAAGACGGATGATTCAGTTTTAATTGTGGGTAATGTGCAGAATATACAAGATGTACAGAATCTATTTCCATTTTGCTGCAAAAACAGGTATTTCCCTTAGAAAGGCTGCAATTTAGGATCATTTCCATTATCGATTATCTGCAGATATTTTCACAAATCAATTTAGTCAAAAAAAAGAAAAAAAAAAAAGAAGCAGAAATAAGAGAAAAACTTAGGAGAACTTGGGAATAACTGACTGAAGAATTGAAAATGATGATATATTATCTTAAATAAAATCTGCAGTTTGTCAATTAATCTGTAATCTCATTTTCCTATTTCACCACATGTGAGATTGTGTGCAGCCTCCAGATCTGACATGATGAAAATGAGGCTGCAGTTGTTTCTAAAATGTCAGAAAAATATTCACACTTTCTTATAACTCAAACTGATTCATCTGAGATGAATTCAATCGTTGCCAACTAATCGATGATTCGTTGCGGCTCGACAGAGGATGCAAACTGAAGTCATCAGTCCTGCAAATGAGAGTTGAGCTGTAAAGCTCAGTAAGTTTATGATATGAGGACCTCTGGTGGTGTCACGGTGGTACTACAGGACCCATCAACTGGGCTGAGACTAAACCACAGGTCAGGAGCAGTTTAAACCTCAGTGACCATGTGATTCTGTCCCAGACAACACAAATCACCTTAACCTGCTGCTGAGATCATGACGAAGCCACCAGGTGACATCCAGACAGACGACACACGTCACAAGTCATTGACAGTCTTCCAACTTTTAAAAACTGCCTCCACATTTGGACTGTGCGACTGTCACGGCATCAGTATCGTATCAAACTTCCAGGTTCTGTTGATACCGGTGCACCACAGTATTTAAATGTTACACAGAACACATCAGGAACAACAGGAGTGCACGCTCACAACCAACCAGACTCTCTTCATGTTTTTCAATATTTTAAATGCCACATTCAAATGTTGGACTAGAACAGACTTCCCCTGTGCAGACCTGCCATCCTGACACCATAATGTCCTGCTGAGGTCTCATGGATCTTAACATTTCTTTTATCTCCTTTTGTTTCCCCCAAAGCTGTTTTAAAATTGGTAAAACATCCACACAGAATCATATCAGATCGTTCCAGCTCCTCATTAACATGAAAATGTTTCAACTGAAGCTGTGGGAGAAACATCTGAGTCACTTTCAAAGCAAAAATGTCAAATATTTCCTGGTTCCAGCTTTTTTTTTAAACGTGATGATTTTCTTTGACAGTAACTGAAGAGTCTTCGGGTGTCAGACTGTTTGCAAACTGCTTCTTTTGTCCAGCAGATGTCAGTTTAAGCTCTTGAAAATGTTGATGAACACTTTTCAGTTTGTTTTTTGGACATTTTATGGACTAACCCGATTAGTCATGAAAATATCAGCAGATGAGTGTTGTATCCAGTCTCCTGGACAATGAAATGATCCCAAGTTGCAGCTTTTCACACTCAAAGTGAAATATCTAAAGCGTGAAGAGATTCTTGACGTCTTGTGCACATTTTTCAAGATTTAAACAGAATTTCATATCTTTTGAACTGTTGAGATCTCCCCTCAGACTTTAAACACTGTCTTCACTGCACCGGACAAGTTTGTCAAAATCTTCAAAAATAAAACTTAAATCCAGCCTCCAGCAACATTTAAATGCATGTTCCAGTTTAACCAGTGCCTCTGTGCTGGTGAAGCCTCAGTAACCTTGTACAAACATGTCCACCTTCATACCAGCTAGCTCCATGTTAAAATGAACATGTCAACAGTCAGTGTGCTCAGAAAGTCAAAGGCAGGCCTGCGAGTGTGGCTGAAGCCTGCAGCACTGAGGCGTGCAAAGGGGCTCAAGTTTGTCTCTCACCAATTCAAAACTCCATTTAGAAAACAGCCAATTTAAAAAGAGCTGACAATGAGGCTGAGATCACTGCTGGCTCCATTGATTTAATAACATTATTCTGGTTGACTAGTCTGCAGCCATGAGGTTAGAGACGAGGGGAGGCCACACGGACAAGCTGCTGCAGATGAAGTCAGTGAGACAGACTGAGGATTCATAATAACTACACGATGATTAAATCAAATATTTATGCTGTTAAACGCTTTAAATTGTATTACCTTCAGACAGCCCAGTCGTCCTATCCTCAGCAGGGAAGCCGCCATCTTTCTGTACAGAGTGCCTGAGCTGTGCATCAACAACAGACACACGACGATGAGCCGACAACAACACAACAACAACACAACAATAGTGAGCTGTACATGAACATATTTAACATTTTCTCAGGTGTGTTAGCATCGTGCAGGATTTTACAGCACGACAGACTCTCACACCACAGACACACAAACAGCCTGTTGTGCAGCTGAATGTTTAGAATAAATGAATATGGTTACCTTTGGATAAATAAGGCTTAAATATGCGGCAGCTTCTCCTTGTTGTTGCTCTCGGTGTGGTGGGGCTCAGCTCACAGCAGCAGCATGGTCCTGACTCAGTCCGAGCTCCTCACCTTTTATATAACACATGAACATGTCAGTGCCGCCCCCTCCCTCACAGACAGCCGCTCTGTCTGCTGCTGCACACCGACATCACACATATCTCTGATACTAAACATATATACATATATATCGAATATATGTTGAATGAATGAGCTCAACTTGCAACTTTTCGAGCAAAAAAATGATGAATTTAATTGATTAAATCGTCTTTAATGGCGGCTGTAGTGACGTTACTTACTCTGGTTCAGTATTTAATGGTCACGTCGCTGTTTGGTGGGTTAACAGTGAGTGTTTCACAGCAGAAAGCCTCCTCTGTCAGCAGCCTGCAGAGCTTGTGTACATTCTGTACTTTCTCGAGGGGGGCGTGTACTTGTGGTGGCGGTGACGTCACATGTGTGCGACAGCTCAGCTCGGCTCGTCCGCGTGTGTGTGTGTGTGTGTGTGTGTGTGTGTGAGCCGCCGTCGCACGACACCAAAACAGTCATGGCTGCCGTCGGCTTCTGTGGAGACTGGTTCATCTTCACCTGCGACACCAAACTCGTAGCGGTCCACAGCAAACAGAGCAGGTCTGAGTGAAGTCAAACTTTTATTATTTATTTTATTAGTTAGTCAGTTAGTTTGTTAGTTTGTTTGTTTGTAGCGATCGGGCGGGCTAGCATGCAGTGCTGCTAGCAGTGTTAGCCAGCTACACAGATACATGCAGACATGTGTCAGCTGGTGTAAAGTTGATGTCTGTAGCGACAAAATAAACGTTTGGATTCATGTGACAAGATGTTCAGACACGAGTGACACAGTGTTCATCTACATCTGGTGACAGGCAGCAGTAACTGTACTGACTTCACTTCATGTTTCTCACTTTATACTAGAGCTGCAACATGTAACTGATTCATCTATTAGCTGCTCATATTGCCATATATTTTATATACGCATTAAGTCATATTTCATCTGCAATATTTAACTTATTTCTATTTTATGTATTACTTGTTTTTATCTTTTTTTTACTGCATTTCATTGCAGTTGCTGTGTGTTAGTCTGTAAACCTGTTTTTACACCAGGTTTTCTTTCAGTCATTTGTAAAGCACTTTGAAATGCGTTTTGATTTGTTTGAAAGTTGCCGTGTAAACATAGTTTGATTGATTGATTGTCAACTATTAAATCATTTGCCAACTATTTTGATAATCTGTTTGAGTAGTTAATATGATGATGATGTCACCAGATTGAAGTCATAGTCGGTTATTTTCCTCAAGAGTTTCTGAAACAAAAAACTGCACCAACAGTGACGACGCTGGGAGTAGATTAGAACATCAGAAACAAATAAAATTCTCAGGTCAACTGAACTGAACTGAAGTTTAAAGCCGTTAAGAAACTGGAACCATAACGAGCTCTTCTTTACTTTCGTGCAGAGAACCGTTTGTGTTCGACTGCAGCGCTGCTGAGAAGAGACCGAAGAACACGAAGGATGAAAACAACAGGTGAAAACAGAAACATGACACCTGTCAGTGCTGAAGTCTGTATGTTTACAACATGAGACCAGTGTTGATCCTTAAAGTCACAACTAAAACATTTATCATTGTGGCTTTTAAATATATGAAAAAAAACATTTCCCTCCTCTGTCGTCAGTGATGGCGGCTCAGAGGAAACAGGAAGTGACAAAGTCCTCGCCTTCACCATGTCTTCGTCTGGAAAGCTGCTGGCGCTGACTGACGACAACAAACGGCTGGTCCTGCTTCACTGTGAGCCGTCATGGCGCTGCATCAGCACCAGGTCTGTCCTCCAGTCACAGCTTCACCGTGCAGGTAACACATCTGACAGGTGTGTGATTAATGTGTGTGTGTCGTACAGGTTCGTGGTGAGGAGATGCACCTCCCTGAGGTTCAGTCAGGCCGAGGACCAGCTGCTGGCGGCCGACAAATCCGGAGACGTTTACTCGTTCTCGGTGGTGGAGCCGCAGAAGGAGGGCGAGCTGAAGATGGGACACCTGTCGATGCTGCTGGCTGTGGTGAGAAACAACAACAACACTGTCGATGACAACGTGTGTCAGTGTGTGTTCTCATCTCTCCTGTCAGCTCGGATGAAAAGCAACAAACAGCCCAAACATGTGATTTAAAATGTGTCCCGGCTGGTTCAGTCACACATTTCATACCTTTATTTCTTTGGATTCTTTTTTCTGCCCTGGATCAGAGTGCTGCTGTACTCGTGGGATCATCTAATGAGCATAAATCTACTCACTTATTAATGTACCATTGTCTGAGAGCATGAGTCTGAGCGATCTGCATGTCCTCCTGTCGTTCAGACCATGTCGCCAGACGACAGGTTCATCATCACCGCCGACCGCGATGAGAAGATCAGAGTGAGTCACCTGAAGTCTCCGTACAACATCCAGTCCTTCTGCCTGGGACACACACAGTGAGTGACTGAGCCCCTTAAATACCTTCATATATACTGTATATGTAACGTTTGATGTAATCAGGGCTGTTCCTGTTCATGTCCTCAGGTTTGTCAGCGCTCTGCTGGTTCCTCCAGGTCATCCACACTGGCTGCTGTCAGGATCAGGGGTACGTGTCTGATTAGTCACACTAACAGGAGATGTGACTCTTTCTAGCCGCTAGATGATTTCTAGTTGGAACTGTTGTGCCTCTGAAGTTCAGCATCTAGATTTCTTCTGCTTTGTTTCTAAATGTGATCCAAAAGAAACCAGAAAGAATCACCAGAGTTGAGGACAGATCTGCAGGTTTCCCTGTGCTGCTCTTCATCCTGCCTCAGAAAACAGATCAGACTTTATCAGATCAGACTGACAGTTGAGTTTTGAGTGATGTGATTGTGTTTGTCAGGACGGGACGTTGAAGCTGTGGGAGTTTGAGTCGGGCAGAAAGCTGCAGAGCTGCGACCTCACAGAGGCTGAAGAGACGCCGAGTACTGAGGCCGACGAACAGAAGGTACCTACAGCGTGTGAAGACTCACCTGTTAACTGACATGTAAGACCACTGAGACGACTGTGTGTGTGTTTTATTTCCCAGAAGCCCTCTGTGTGCAGGATCAGCAGCTCTCCTGATGCTCGTTATGTGGCTGTGCAGTGTGAGAGGTGAGAACAGTGCTGCCATCTGGTGGATAAACTATAGAAGTGACACACAGAGGCCTTTTAATGTCCTGACTTACTGACCAATCACACAAAACCAAAAAAAATGCATTTCATCACTAAACATTTGATGAAAAGAAATATATGAATGATTAATATAATGAGGACATTTCCAAAGGAAACTGAGCAGTCGTGTAGAAGTGGACTTACTTCAGAGTGTGTGGTCAGCTCTCCTGCTGTGGACAGGAAGCTGTTTTTAACCTCCACATGACAGAAACTCCTCTGCTGGCCTTAAACTATTTTTACTGCGAGCGTTAAAGGTATTTTTGGACGTGTGGAGGCACAAGAACTCTGTGGAGGTCAGCAGGCTGTATGATTTACTGTCTGCTGCACAGGTAGGTGACACTCAGAGGCCGACACTCTGACCTCTGCATATATTTAATACATTTTCTGTGTTCTGGATGTTTCTGGTCGACAGCCTTCGATCAGTGGGTGTGAAGCCTCCGGCCAGTAAGAGCGTGTCGGGTGGAACTTTTTATAAACGTATCAACCAGGTGATCATGAGAGAACGAAGAGGAAGCGTCACTTCCTGTCTCCTGTGTCCTCAGAGTGTCCACGCTTCACTTCTTCACTCTGGACCAGAAGGCTGAAGAGAAGCTGGTCCCACACAGCCGCCTCCTCCTGCCCCACTGCCCCCTGGACGTGACCTTTGACCCCGAGGGTCGGCTGTGGGCGCTGATGGACTCCAGAGATTCACCGCTACAGATCTACTCACACAGAGGAGACTGCTGGGAGGTAGAACGTACACGTTTACACACTGACACTTATAAAAGAGAAGATTTGATTTACAGATTTATTATTTACATGTTTATATTGAAACCGACAGAAAGTGAAAGCTCATTATATCATAACATTCACTCACGTGTTTGCGAGAGGAACGTTTTTAACTTCTTGTTCAAAATAAATCAAATGACAGTGGATGACTTGTTGCACCTGTAAATTAAAGCACAACGAGGCGACATTATGACCCGTGGTTCACTATGGGACATTAAATCGTCAGTTTTTAAACAGAGGTTTGGTGTAGGAGCTTCTCTGACTCCATCTTGTTTGTCTCTGCTGCTCTGCAGTGTGACGCCGACAGTCCTGAACTCTGCAGAGTGACTGAAGCCCTGAAGCCACACGGGGACACACTCGAGGGTGAGTCACCACACACACGCACGCACACACACACACACACACACACTCGTCCTCGTCCCACTCGTCCCCTCCAGACACAAATAACCTGCATTGTCATATGACGTTACCTGTAATCAGTCACCTTATCCAAGTGTCACTATTATAACACAACTTGATTACTTTCTGTTTCTTTTGGACACACCTGCAACATTTCATCAGTTAGTTACCTGCTATTAAATGCATCATGTTTTCATAATCAGCAGTTTGTAAAGTTCCTCTCCTCGTGTCCTGTCTCACCGCAGCCTCCTCAAACACCAGCAGCCGCTTCGAGCACCTGTACAAGGTGACCTTCGACAACGTGACGGCGTACCTGCAGAAGAAGCAGCAGAGGCTGCAGGAGCAGCAGCTGAAGAGGACGAAGACGCCGACGGCCAACGGCAACAAGAAGGCAAAGAGGGAGAGTCAGTCGTCCACCTGACGGACGCTGTGACTTCATTTCCTTTGTGTCTGACGCTTTGAGAGAACCTGAGTTGATTCTGTTTGAGTTTGAGAGAACAGTGTAAATGATTTTTTATTTTTGGTCTAAATTTCTGATTATTAAAAAATAAACGTTGCAGCTGACATGAAACTGAGCCGTGTGTGTGTGACGTCTCCTCACATGCACCAGCAGTGATGGAATGTGATGGAAGTACAATTTTTCAAGTATTTTGAGGTACTTGTACTTTACTTGAGTATTTTCCACGTTCGGCAACTTTATACTTCCACTCACCTACACCTTGAAGTCAAACATTGCACTTTTTACTCCACTACATTTATTTTTGATCGTTTTAGTGACAAGTTGTACACATACTAATGTTATTTATCAGTAATTAGAATAATTAGTTAATCGTCTGTCAGAGCATAAACATACATGTAAATGTGTGTGTAATTTACTTTTAATACTGAAGGACATTTAATATCAGATACTTTAAGACTTTTATTTGAGTATTATTCATAAAAGTGACATTCCCTTCAACCAAAGTAATAAACAAGATCTCTGCACTGACTTCTGGGTAATTTTAACAACACTGGTCATTAAAACCTGAGTTAACAGCCCAAGGTAGCCACAATTGTTCTTACAGTATTTGTATTTGTATGATTTGTGGAGTAGAAGTACTTCAGTCCTCTCGTCCAGCAGTAATAATCAGAGGCAGGAGTTTTATAATTAATCTTTTATTTTTTTAATATGAAAGAACAAAAGTCACTAAAAATCTGTACAATCTGTAAAAAACAACACATTTCAAATAAAAAACAAGAAGATATGTATCTAAATATTGTTCACTGAAGTCGTCTGTGCTGTACAAATGTCGACATCTCCTGAAAAAGGCTTTGGGTCGTCCGTCTGCTGCTCCGCTCCGTCAGGACTCTGTAACGCTGCCTCGGACCGCTCCGTCACCCCGCTGTGACATCACAGATCCACTTCCTGTCCCGCTCCTCTTCTTCTTCTTCTTCTTCAGCCCGTCACGGACCAACATGCCCGACAACTTCACGCCACTTCACTAGTCTGGTGCTCCACGCTCACAGCTGCTGAAACACACACACACACACACACAGCTGATATAAGACCCGCTGGGCCGAGGACGGGCAGAACTCTCTGCTGATTCATACCTTTTCAAAACCTTTTACTTCTTCTTCCCGCCCATGGTCAGGTTCTCACTCTTCTTCTTCTGCACCTGGAGGAACATGAGGCACGTGTCATCAGCGACAGTCGCCCGGAGGCATCAAGGACAAACTAACAGCCTCCACACACTCAGAGAAATCCTCCAACCTCGTTCATGGCGTCATCGATCTGTTTGAGCTCCTCGTATCGGTCTCTCGACTCTCTGAGTGGCTGCACCATCGCCTCCTCGATCTGTGGGAACAGCTGACACACACACACACACACACACACACACACACACACACACACACACACACACACGTTAACTTCTACAAAATTCAACGCATTGCATTGTGGGACAGGTGATCAAATAAAAAGCACCGTTCCCTTTCTCTGATCTGAACACTGATTTACTTTATTATCTTTTAGCAGCTTTTTACTGTTTATTTGATTTAAAAAAAAAAAAAATTATAATCACTTTATGTGCAGTCTTTCATAATAACATTTCATCTTTCATCTTTTATTCTTTAAATAACTTTATTTTATTACTGACTTGGTGCGTTTGTCTCAAAATTACTTTAAATGAATATATTAAAACAATGAAATACATTAATAATTGTATACTTAAACATATGAATTTTACATATATAATTTAATAAACATAACATAAAGGAATTAATAAATAAATAATTATTTAATTGAATGCTTGTCACCATAATAAATGTAATGTAATGTATGTATGTATGAATGTTTTGATCCTATTTATATTATACTATATTATATATTATAATACATGTAGCTGTTTCACACTTTATATGTGGAAGATGGCAACTGCCAAAATAAAAAAATGGCACTAAAAATATTAAAAACTTAAAAATGGGCATGAATGAACATATTTTTATATTTATTAATTTACTCATTTTGAAATGTATGTATTTATCTATTTATTTATGTGGATTTTGTCTTATTTATTTCCACAAGTTTGACACAAGACGGAGAATCAGACGGACGTGAACACTGAACTCTTCCTCCATCTGTCAGAAGCTGATCTGACGATGTGAGTTCACATCTCGACAACATATTGAAGAAAGATCGTGTCTTTTCAACGTGTCCTCCATCCTCTCGTCCCGCTCGCTCACCTTCATCACGGTCTCAAACATCGGGATGAGGACGAACTTGATGAAGCCGATCTGAGCCGTCGGCTTGGTGACCTTTTCTCTGTCCATGAACGGAGCCACAGGAAGTCCTTCAGCCTTCTCCCTGTCGCTCTGAGCACCACACACACCAATCAATCAATCAATCAATCAATCAATCAATCAATCAATCAATCAATCAATCAATCAACAGTAGTGATTTTTATCGGCAGGAGGACGAAGTTTTCTTTTAGCTAATCATGAAGTTTTGCTCTCAGCTGTTGTGCTCTGAACTGAAACTACAGAAACTACAAACATGTTCAGTCTGACCGAAGCTTTCTGTGTTTATTCTGGTTTTTATCATTAGTTATATTAATATTATCATAACCTTTGTTTCTTAGTGTGGAAGTGTCCTCCAGGCTCTCTGGGCAACAAGCAGGTTACAGTGTGTCTTTAATTTCTGCTGTGTTACAGTCAAATCTGTCCCCCTCCTGCTCTTACACCAATGCAGAGGTTCCTCGAGGAAACACTTCATGAAGACTTTTCTGTAACTCCCTTGTTTTAAATTAAGTTTTTGTGTAAGTACGGTTGTGTTCTCTTTGAGAGACGGGCAGCAAACAGCCGTCACTCATCTCGATCTCTCGGCTGTGTTTAAGGTGTCGATGCCTTCTGGAGGATTTTAATTCAGATATCAGACACATTATGTGTCTCACAGCCCGGAGCGCAGCGACAGCGGACGCAGTTTTGGATTAACGAGCGACTCTGTTCATGAGGAATAATCACCAAACACCAAGTTGGTTTTTAAACTTTTGGGATTAAAAACTGGATTTCTCTTCACTCTCACCTGCTGTAACAAACTATCTGCCTGCTGAACAGAGGAGAAATCTGTCAAGTGTTTGTTTAGCTGCTTAACGACTTTACAGAGCAGATGTGGAGAGGAGAAGATGCTGGAGGACGACAGAACGAACAGAATATCTGGTGAAGCTGGTTGTTGTTTTTAGGAGATAATCTTGTTAGCTTTAACCAGCCTGGTCGCTCACAGTTCCAGCTCTCTGCCAATTTTTTGCAACCTGTGCCATTCAGTGTGAAGTCAGACGCTGTCAAGATGGTGACAGCCGGTACCTCAGACTCCTCTGGGTCACTGTGGCTCCGTCCACTATCTTATACAGGATTTTACATGAACACACAGATACACAGAAACTCAGTGTTTAGTGACCTAAATGGTTTCTTGCATTTGGACGAGAATCCAAAAATTTAAGCAGCTTTTCAAGATCTTATACGATGATCAGGCCCCAGCAACACTCTGCACAGAACAACTCGACTCGTGAGCAGAGAAATGAGTTTCTGTGTGACAGTCAGAGGATCAGACTGACCTGGTGTGTGTCATCACTAAAGGGCGTCGTCACACCTGATTGGCTGTGAGGGAAACGACTGAAGCTGCTCTGAATCACTGGTCAGGAGTCAGTCTGCTCACCTGAACAACAGGTGACCTGAATCTAACCCAATCAGTCCAGATCCAGACGGAGTTCTACACAGTGCTGCAGCACTTTATACTATTCTCACTGTTTCTGTACTTTATTATTATTATATATTTGTTTTTGCAGCTGTAACATTAGCAAATATCCTCGCTGTGTGACTAATAAACTAAACTAACTAAATAATGATCCTATCTCGTCCCTCAGCTACAGATTCCCCTAAAAGACTAAAAGATTTTTTTGTTTTAATTTGTTGCAGTTTTTTGGTCCAAATTTGAAAGTTTCTGAGGCTTTTTACGCTTAAAAACAAAAAAGAAATCACCTAAAAGAACAGAGGAAGATTCAAGAAGAGCAACAGAGGAGGGATCCTGTTACAGGACGGATTGTTTGTACAGAATAAACCAAATACACAAAATAATGCATCACTTTTATCTACGATACTTGAATAATAAATGACTAAAAACACAGTGTGTTTATGTGGAAGTTTGTATTAACTGAGGTCAGATTGTTGAATCAGACTGAAACTGAGTGACAGATAGACGTAATTAAAATATAAATGTTGAGTGAACTGCAGTCACAGTCTGGACTCCAGATCTGAACTGTCAACAGAGATAAACACAGTGAAAAGTGAACATTGAGTATTTTGGACCGACCTGCATGAAGTACTCCTCCAGCAGGCAGTCGACCCACGGCTCCGCCACCTCCATCGGTCGCACCTCGTTGGAGATGTCGCAGCACTTGATGAGCACCATCTTCAGCTGCAGGGGTCAGAGGTCAGAGGTCAGAGGTCAGAGGTCAGGGTAACTTTGCATTTTTCCTCTTATTTATTTCTACAGACTTATTTATTTTATCTTGTATCTTTTTTTAAAAGCATTTATAAAGAATTTCTTTCTGTATTTATTCCCACTGATTGTTTATGTTTGTTTTTGATTATTTTGTCTTATTTATGTTAATGAGGGGGCCGTCCTTCACTCAAAGCCAATCAGATGTCACTTTGCTTCACTGCACAAAGGAAACATGAAGTGGTTGTTACATAACTTAAAGGAACATCAGATCATAAACAGACGAGGATCTGAGCTCTTCCTCCTCCTCTCAGTTAACTTCCTGTTCATAAGTGACGATCGGACAGTTTCCTCACACAGGTGACGTGTTCCTCGTCCGTGTAGTCGAAGCTGTCCACTTTCTGTTTGAAGGAGTCGAGGATCTCGCCGTGGCGAGCCATGTCCGTGGCCAGGATCAGCGTGATGGTTCCCTGTCGAATCTGTTTGAAGGCCTCGGGGTCGAAGTTGGAGAAGATGTTGCAGTCGGGCTGAGAGAAGATCTGGAAGGCCACGGCACAGTGATGGTTCTCCAGAGGAGAGATGTCGTTGTAACGAACCGCCAGCTCGGTTCTGGCGTTGATCTGATACCTGAGAGAGAGAGAGAGAAGGATGAGAAGGACGCAAAGACAACACGACAAAGACGAGACGAGAAGAGGACGAGGAGGAAAGAGGAGGAGAAGGCGAGTGAGACAACAGAGAGACGGAGCACAGGGAGGAGAGGGAGGAGATGAAGGGAGAGAGGATGGAGGAAGAGGAGAGAAGACAAAGGAAACGAGGATGGAAGAGAGAGGACGAGGAGGGATGTCGTACGTGTTGTTGAATCCGGGGTGATCGAGGTCGTGACACACAGCAGCTGTCATGAGAATCAAAATGTCGACCTGAGTGAACTTCTCCTGCAAAACACAAACACATGTTTATATCAGTGAGTCCATCAAAACATCATCAGTCAGTCGTCCTGTGACTGATACACCAGAGAAGAAGAACAACTTCAAGTTTGTTTATTAGGATAAAACTCCTTAAGATGAACAGGTACATCCAACAAGAGAAGAAGAAGAAAAAAAAGAAGAAGACAAAGAGAGGAAGAAGAAGAAAAACGTAAAGTGGAGAAAGAAGAAGAAATTCCTTTTCTTTTTTTCTCTCCTCCTCCTCCTCCTCCTCTTCTCTATCTGTTCTGGTTGTGTGTCTCTTCATCCCTCATTGATAACACTGATTGATTGAACAGTATAACAGCATTATGTTATTGACCTCATCGCTCTCTCAGCAGAATCTCATATCCACAAATCTTAAATGTTATTAAAGCGGCTGCAGGATGAAAACTCCCGTCAGCGTCCTGGAGCTCCTCTGGGTTTCCTGACCGGGTCTGATGTGTTTCTGATCTATAAGCTGACTATTAAATGTCACGACATTTAAACGTTTCAACATGATGACCTTTCAGAGTCGTGTTAACAGAACTGGATCAATGTACAGGCCTGCAGAGTGTGTGTCTGCCTGGAACCTGTGATCAGGTGTGTCGAGGTGTTTACCTGCAGGCTGCACAGGCAGATCATGCTGTACATCATCTGAGTGACACAGAAACAGTGACGGAAGTTGTGGAAGGGATTGTTCTTGTAGTTGTCGTGAATACAAAGCTGCAGAGAGAGAAAGACAGCCGGCGTGAGTTCACATGGAGGAGCGTCAGAGCCGGCGGGGAGAGATGAGAGGAGGGAGGTTTCTGTTGCATCAGGAAATATAGAAATGTTGTGATAAAGATTCAACGTGCAGGATAAAGTCGACATTTGATGATTAACGTCGACCTCTTGAGACGACGTGTGAGCGCCTGAACAAAACACTTCCTCCTTCCTCTCATTCGTTTCCTCGCCCTGCTGTAAACGTGTCACATCGGACTGCAGATGAAACGATCGACAGGTTGGAAGCTCGTCTCGTTGATCGGCGCTCTCACCAGCCATCTCTTGAGTGTGATGGGGTTGATGTTGAAGTCCTTGACCAGGCCGAGGTCGTGATACATGTGTTCCAGACAGCTCAACATCTGGAGGAACAAACGAGCACAGATCAGACTGAGAGACGGAGACACCACTTCTTCTTCTTCTTCTTTGGTTTTACAGACTCCCTCCATGTTACTGTTCCAACTTACTTATCTTTTTTGAATTCAAATGAATGAAATGATGACGTTTTTGTTAAACATTTTGTCTGTAACAGCAGTGTATTGTTCTGAGCGCTGAGCGTGAGAATGCTGATGGACAGGAGCTGAAAGATCGATCTGTGTTTGATTATTACTGCCTGTCTTGTGTGAGTGAGAGCACAGAGCAACAGTAAACAATGTCTGTCCCACACAGAGAAAACACAAACTGATGGCGTCGAGTTGCATTGTGGGTAATGTAGGCAGAAGAATGTTGTGATCTGTTCTGATCCGTTCATCAGGAGTCCAATATAATCAGTGAATGATTATTTCAACCTTATCGTGTGCAACTGTGTATGTCGAGCCAAAATGGCCGCCATCAGTCAGTTTAGTGCAGGTAACTTCAGGCAGCTGATACTCAGAGACACGTTTATTGATTTCCTACTTCAATCAAAGACTTCTGATTATCGCTTAATGACATAATATTGAACAAAGAGGAAATTATTGATAGCACATCAGTGATTAGCGAGGTCGTCATCAGTTGATTAATCAGTAATCATTAACAGCTACGACCCAGATGGTGACGATCAGAGCCAGAGACTAACGAGACATGAATCACAGGATTAATAATCAGGTCAGAGTCTCACCTCGTTGGGCTCCCACTGCCAAGCATCGAATGTGGGCAATCTAAGAGCTTCTACTGTCTCCTTAGACAGGTGGTACTACACACACACACACACACACACACACACACACACACACAGGGGGAGGAGAGAGGGGAGTCGTGGGTGAGACGGGTTCAGTTCAGTCTTACCTCGTTGGCCTCCCACAGCCAGACGTCGAAGGCGGGCTTTTTGAGGGCGTCTATGGTGTGTTGTGACAGCATGTACTGCAGGCAACAGAGCTCAGTTAACCCTGCTCACCTGCACCACCTGGCTCTGGGCTACACACACCTATACACACACCTATACACACACCTGCACCTCTCTACACACACCTGCACCTCTCTACACACACCTGCACCTCTCTACACACACCTGCACCTCTCTACACACACCTATGTTAACGTTCATGCAGACTAACTGATGTCATCCGAGCTGTTTGTCTACATTTTCAAAAATCTGTACGTCCTGCAAGAATCTGTGAAAATGAAGTTTTGTGTGTTCGGGTCAAAATAAAGAGTAAAATAAAGATATGAAATAATGTTTTAAACGACCGGTTCAGGGAGGGAAGATGTTCTGAGAGAAAAGAATTCACTAGAAAAAAACATTTTACAAGATTTATATATTTACATTAATATCATTCTTTTGGTCAAGATTTGGGATCTGAGTTTTTTTCCTCATAAATTTTACATTTGTTATTAAAATGTTTTCATTTCAGGGATTCTCTGTTTTGTTTTTCTCGTATATATGGATTTCTGTTTCATGGATCTAACTTTTATCTAAATCTTTTTCTCACAAATATGTTGTTTTTTTAAAATCTTATTTCATTTCTTTAACTTTAAATTTAATTTATAATCTCAAACATCCCTTTTTTTTAGTTTTTTGATAAGACGACTTGATAATCTCAGATATTACTGGAGGTTTTTCCTCATAGATTTGCTTTCTTTTCTTTTATATTCAAAAAATAATTTTCTTGTAAATTTGTGATTTTTTTCTCATAAAATAATAACTTTATGATCTCAGATATTATCAAAGTTAGCAAGTCTCACAAATTCTTAATTTTCTCCTTTCAAATGTATGATTTAATAATCCCAGAGATTATCCAAATGTGTTTATCTTTGTTGCTGAGTTTTTCTCAGACCAGCTCTCCTCCCTCGGCTCTGTAATAATTTGTCGTACGTTTCTCACTACAGACAGAAGTTGGTTGTAAGTGTTTATCAGCTCGGCTGTCTGCAGGTGAGTGTGCTTCACAACACCTCCACTGTGTTTACAGACCGTCAGACGTATTAATGATCACATCTGGCTGTTTGACTTAACGTCCAAGCACAGTGGAGACACCTGTGTGACATCATCAGACTCACCTGTCCGACAGAAACAGAGCGCGAGCGTGGATTCTTACCTTCGGGTACGAGGGAACGTCTCTGCGAGGAGTCAGCTTCTTATTGTCCTCCAGGAAGTTACTGAAAGGTAAATAAATACAGCTTTAATCTACGAGGATACATATTAAATTAAACATATAAATATTATAATTTGTTCATAAATTTGTATTTTTCTCATAAATGTACAACTGTATAATCTTTAATCTCAGAGAATATCTGAGTTTTTTTCTCATAATTTGTGATTTTTGACTTTTTTAAAAGGTTTAGGATTTGATAATCTCGATTTTAATCTCAGAGACGGCCCCGCCCCTTTCCTCTTTCAGCCAATCACATGCCTCCTGACTCTCTCAAGCAAGATCAACAACTGTGAGCAGAATTAGCCAGTTAGCCGCTGTTAGCATAGAAACAACTACAGTGCCAGAGTGAATCTGGCCTGTGACATCGGGCAGACTCAGTGTGTGTCGCTGTCACCTGTTGTTTCTGGACGCCATCTCCTCGCGGAGCTTCTTGATGTCGTTGCGGCATTTCTCGATCTCCACCACCTTCATCCCCTCCACTGCAGACACACACACAACTCATCAACACCTGTCAGAGGCAACACTGTCATGGCAGACAAACTTTGAGAAGCACTGGTTTGAATGGACGAGGAGAGACTGAAGCGGGAGGTGGAGACGGGGGTCGCTGGGTGGAGGAGGTGGACGCCGGTCGGCTGTGTGTCGTCTGATTGGTCGACTCAGCTGCTGTCAGAATTTGGTCTCGCTCATCCGTCCTCCTCGTCCTCCTGAAACTGAGAAAAGGTCGCCCCCGACAACACTCCAGCTCCCACTGAAAACAGGTGACCATGGCGACCAAAGTGATGAGAGGATGGAGATCTGTGTGGGCGACATAGCGGTTGCCGTAGCGACCAGGTATCCAGGCAATTGGCATGCTTGTGTGAAGTGTCTGTGCGTCAGACCTCAAACTACTACATACAGTGAACCTGCTGCAGCAGGCGAGGAGCGAAACACTCACATCAGTGTTCAACAAGTGGAGATAATCCAGTTTAGATCCACAACATCTAATCTGGATTATAGTTACTGGAAATATATCTTCTAACATCATAATCTAAAGTCAGTGTGTTGTTCTTCTGGTCATGACACGGATGTTTATTCTAACACTAAGAACAACGACTGCTTCATATTCCCACAGCAGGAAATCATCGTTGTGCTGCTTTTAAATCAGATGTCACCAAAAACTATTATTTCAACACTTTGTGCTGTTAGTTTATTCAAGGCTAAAGATTTACAATAGAGCGCTGAAGCCCCGCCCCTTCCTGTTTCCATCATGTGACTTTATTTGGTAAAACCTAGTGACAGATAAAGTATTGATCCGGTCTGATCGGTGTCATGAATCTCACACGTGATGTTTGTCAGTTTGCTGTCAAACCTCATGTAGTTTTGTGTTTTGTGCATCGTCACCAGAACCAACATGGAGCCAACCGGGTCAGAAAAGGTTCCGAACAAGAGGAACGTCACAATAAATCTGCTCATACTGACGACTGCCGGTCTGTGAGAGGAGAGCTGGTTCTGGTTCAGTTCTGTGAGCTGCTGAAACATCATGTGTGTGATTCATGACAGTTTAAACAGGATCAATACTTTATGTCTCTCTACATTCAGTAACATACAAAGGTTTGATCAATAAGGTCCACGACGGGAACAGGAAGGAGGCAGAACGACATCGTTTTATTCAAAAAACTGTACGGAGCAAATGAATGAACCAGAGAAGACACATCAGTACAAAATGTCACTCTCATGTCACAGTCGAGCACATTTTTGTCCCTTTAAGGTTTTAAAAACGTTTCTAATGATCAAGAATCAATAAAAAGTGATTGTTCCAGTCGAGCAGCTCTGTCACAACCTGCTGATCCGTTCACCTTCAGCTTTCACTGCCAACGAAAAAGCTGCCTACAATAGAGTCGGGGAAATCGCCATGGTGACCGAGGCAAACTTGGGTCGTGTTGTCATGGCGACCGAAAGGGTCAGTGCACGAGGGGGCTATTATGAAACATGGAGATACACACACACACACACACACACACACACACACGTAGTGAGAGAGGTAAACACAGAGCTGCAACACAAACGACACAATCTGATGTTTGTTAACACACAGCACAAACACACACATAGAAACACCACACACACACACACACACACGTAGAAACACACACACACACACACACACACACACACACACACACACACACGTAGAAACACCTACACACACACACACACACACACACACGTAGAAACACCTACACACACACACACACACACGTAGAAACACCTACACACACACACGTAGAAACACCTACACACACACACACACACGTAGAAACACCTACACACACACATCACATGTGCGTGGGCCGTTCCATCACACCATGCAACACACCTACACACAGTGAGCTGTCACAGGAAGCACCAGCGGTTTGTCACAATCCCCCAACAGACGGTCGACTAACGAGGTTCTTCACATGTTCGTTCAGCTTCCTGTCGGATCGTCTACAGACGCCATGACACGCGAGCCCGTTCAGACCGGACGGAAACCTGCCTCTGAGTGACGCTTCAGATCTCGCCTCCCCTCCTCTACATTCAAATAAACTCCTCCATCACTGAGACGAACAGACACAATGTTTTTTACAACAGGAGAGAAAGAACAACATGTAAAATACTTGCTGAATTTGCAAGAAGGCCCAAATAATTAAGAACTGATCGGAGACGCTGTGTCACAGAGTTTATAAAGTTTCTCCAAACTCAACAACTCACTAAACTGAGCGATTTTTGAAGGGAGTCTGGTGACTTTCTCTAACACGTAATCTATATTGTTACTGTTATAGTAATGTTTAAAATGGTTAAATCAGTTGAAACAGCTGCTAAATGACTAAAAGACACATTTTAGACAAACCAGACTTTTAACAAGGATAGAAAAAGATTAATGAATTGCACTGAATGCCGAATTTACAAGAGGGCTCAACTAACTGAGATTGTCAGAGACGATGGTCCTCAAATTTTTAATCACTCAAAAACTCGCAAAATCATGCGTTTCATTAAGGGAGTCTGGGGATATCATGGTTCCTCGCTCAGTGGTTGAGCCTGACCTTTATCTTTAATCACGGCCTATCAGGAAGGATGTAACGATTGCATAAACGATGGCTGATTAAATGTTCCTGTGCGTAAACAGCTGAGAACACTGAGACCTATATTTTATACAAGAAACAACGGTTTTATTGATCGTACTTTATAGCTGCCATTAATGTCGACACAGCTGCAGGTCACTGAGGGCCAACATGCCTTCAGACGGATCAGCGGCGCGGTGAGCTCGGCAGCCTCGGAGGAACTTCCTCCTCGCAGTTAATAAAACTGAAGCTGATAAGGGTCAGCTGAGGAGGAGAGGGCGGCGGATCGTGACCTCGGCACGATGTTGTATAAGAGTGAAGATGACGACGACACATTCCTCTCTGTACAGTAACAGCTGGAGGTCATCGGCGCCTGCAGGTGGGTGAGCAGACCACATCACCTGTGCAGCTGTGATCTAATCAGCCTGATTGACTGCGACAGCACGCTCTGAAGGCATGCAGCGCTCTCTGATCTGCCTCTGACGGACACTAATCAGTTACCAGATCCTAATAAAAGAGCTCTTCTGACGGTTTAATGAGTGAACAGTAAATACTTACGCTCAACTCTTTTCTCCAACATGGCGAGACGGTTGGTGACCTCGGTCTTCAGCTCGTTGATCTTGAACGCCCTGCGGACACAAAGGAAGAGACAAGTTCATAAAGACTGCAGCGACAATAAACCGTCTTAAATATCTCCCACACGCGGCTGTTTACACCTCAAAGCGACACGGTTCAGCATCGAGCACTCGATCGACTCCCTGACGATGCAGCATGTGTCACATTTTGTCTTTAAGGTATGACTTCATTTAATCAGTCATTTAAAAGAGACTGCCTCTCTATCAGCTCCCATTCATAAATGTTTTGTTCTTGTATATTTAATTCATGACAGTATAATCGGAGAAGCAGACAGGCTGGTACAAACTGACACTTTTTACATGGAAACAAACTATTTCATGTTCTGCATTCGATGCCGAATTTACAAGAGGCCATAAATGATGAAGTATTTGTCAGAGATCGTGTTTCACAGAGTTAATAAAGTTGCTCCTGACGCAACAACAGCACAAATGTAGAGTTTTTCCAAGGGAGTCTGGAGACTTTCTCCAAGAAGCAGCCTTTAATGGTTTCTGTAAACTCTGTTTGTAAACTTTGACGTCTTCTTTCATATTTCTAAACCAGAGGGAGCAGATCAGTCAGTGTTTCTCATTCTGACTCCGTTATTTTTTATATCTATCTAATTTCTGTGCTTTCCTGCACAAATAACAACAGACACAAGGTAAAAAATAAACATCAGCATCCGCCCAGAATTTCATCTTCGGTGCAGTTTGGACGTTTTATTTTTTCCTTGGAAATAAACAAGTTGTTAAACACGACACACAGCAGCTTGTTGTATTTGTATCTTATGTATATGATATAAATCTATTTATCAAAACCAAACTACTCAAACTATTCTATAATATTCATACAACTGGGTCAACAGATCATCCCTGAACCGCTCGATCTGCAAACATACAAACTAAAATCCAACAGAACTGCAGCGAATACGACATTCATTCATTAATAACTTATTTTAGGTCATTCATGATGAAAACATTCGTAGAGTAAAATGACCGTAAAGACAAACAATCCGTTGTTCTCTGGTCGTTAATGATAATCTGTCATAGTAGATTATGTAATTACTCTAATCAGCTGCTGACACTTCACTTAATCAGAGCGTGTTATACGACTTCATATCTCATTATTCATGCGTCGGTCTAATCATTCAGTCTGATGTCCTGCTGCTTTGTTCCCGTTGGACTCCTGCCCTGTATGTCCTCCACACATCTGATATTATGCACCACTGCACCAGTTCACCCAGTTTATCTCCCAGTATACGATGACTTGGAATAAAAAAATACTCCCACAGTCGTCTAAAACACTTCAGAAAATCAGCTGCAAAAATGAGAAAATCGAGGATCGTAAAGCTAAAAAAAGAAGGTTGTTTTTCAGCAGACGAGGAGAAACTCACAGGAATTAACGAGCTGATTGCAAAAGGAGCAAAAGTAAAAGACAGCACAGATGCTAAGGAAATGATTTACAGTAATTAACAGACAGAAATGAGACGATATGCAGGTTAAATCTTATCTCGTCAGCAGCTAACGAGTGAGGAACAAACAGTCGGCTGCCTTACCTTGAAAACTGCTCCGCCACTTGCGTCAGTACATTCTGAAAGAGTTCCTCTTTATCTGCAGAGAGAGCAGGCGGGGGGTGTGTTACATATACAGTACACACACACACATACACACACACACACACACACACACACACACACTGTCAACAGACTGTACACACACACACACACACGGCTGCAGAAGTGTGCACTGTAAACAGCTTGAATCCACTGAAAGCGATTTTTTTCATTATAAACACAAAAGCAACCAGAAGTGCATCAACACACACACTTAAACACACACTCACACACACACACACACACACACACACAGACCTGTATACACACAGAGGTTATGTAAGCCAATCAGAGCGTCAGATGGCCAAAGCAACAGATGGCAGGAGAGCGAGAAAAGAGGAGATAAATAACGCGAGCCCCCGTCCCTCCGCTCTCTGCGACGGATCGTCTGGATCTGAACCGGCTGACAGCTTGACGTGTTAACGAGACTCTGCTGACTGCATGGGAACACAAACAGAGCGCCGCCATTGGCTGAGAGCTCCCCTGTTGTGGGCAAAGTTCAGCGCCGTGGGCCAATAAACTCACAGCCATACGAGAAATTGTAAAGAGAGAGAGAGAGAAAAAAAAAAGGAAGATATCGAGTTTTGTACATTGTGTTGCTCACATTCCATCTGTGGCCGGAGGTCAGAGGTCACGGCAGACTCTGTGATTAATTAAGCTGCTTCAGCTGGAGTGACGAAGACGAATGGATCGTCAGTGACACTCACATCTCTAAGAACTCACATGCATTTTACTGCACGTGCATCCAAGTTTAACTTAAAGAGGTTCGATTAAAAGACTGAATGCTTTAATCACGCTGGCACCATATGTATCGTAACGTAGTGACATCATCATGTACAACGTGATTGAAACATCTTATATTCCTGCTGCATAAAGAGCGAATCCTCTTGTTTTTATAGTTTTCATTTTTAGATCGAGTAAAGGACGGATCACAAAAAATAAGTGGAAATTTGAGTCTCAATCCCAGCTTGTCCAACATCCTTCGCTTTGACCTACAATCCAAAAGTGTAATGTTTTGACGAGATGGAAACCGGTCAAATACACCAATAATATGCACAGTGGATGAGTCGTCTTCCTGCTTCTGTCCCCTCCTTGTTTTCTTGTTTTCTCTGTCACTGACGTTATCTGCTTCCTCCAGCGTTCCCAGATCAGTTTCCAGGACTTTTCCAATGACGTTCTCGCTGGTACGACAGACAGGGAGCGAACTGATACACTAATATGATCCTTAATTATTACCCCAGTGCCTTTCTCTGGTGAATTAAAGTGTATTATCCAACATCAATAACTGAATAGCTTGAACACCAGTAACCACGAGCTGCTTGAAGTTTTGCTTTCATCAGGAGCAAAAAGAAAAAATAAGACGAGTCTCTTAAAATGAACAACTCACTGGTTTCCTTTTAAGATAAAGTAATAAAATGCTGTGATGTATTGTGAAGGTGGGGGAGTTTTAACTAATGTTTCAACAACACAAGATCTTCCAGGACATTCTGCTTTTTCTCTCATTTCCATGTGTTTTCCAGGTCGGTGGGAACGCTGACGCCGTGTTCTAGATTTTCTGTTGCTGTAACAGCAGGTGAGCCGCGTGCTCGTTGTGCAGCCAATCAAAACCAACATACGTCACAACAACAGGTGCTCTCAAAGTGCTACGAAACAACAGCCTGCGTAGAACTCGTGTCATACGTGCGATATGAACTCTCGGTCCGTCTCTGTCACTGACTTGTTGTGGAGCTTCCACTTCTGTGATGTCAAGTCTCCATAAAACAGTTATATGGTCGGATGAGGCGCTCGTGAGATCAGGACAGTTTTTTATAGATGTTTACCAAGTTCTGTGTGTGAGAGAGTGTCTGCAGACCATGAGAGAGAGAGTGTGACAGTCGATTTCCCTTTGCCGTATATTTGTAAGAATGTCTGTTTTGCTGGTTGTAGCTGGTTGTGAATTTAAAATAGATTCACTTTAACCTGCAACGACAGCAGGAACAAACTTTTAGGCCGAACTTGTCGGTGAAAAGTTGCTCCTTTGATCATCCGACAATCAACATCATTTATCTGCAGTCGTGTTCGTGTCACCTGATGAATCTGATGTAACATGGAAAACATCTGCTAGCCTCACAATCCCAAATCATCCCACACAAACTCTCTAAGCTTTTCTGTGCACTCTGCGTTTACACAGAATCTTGTGGGTCAACGCAGCCAAACTATTGGTACTTCTTGTTGTTTCTGTGTTTTGTGCCCCCCAACGCTGTTTAAATAACAACCAACCAAACCACATGACTGAAGGAACATTTTGGTATTTCAGTTTCTGTGTGTTTGTGTGTGTTTGTGTTTGTTTGTGTGTGTGTAGTCCCTGAAACTCACCTGCGAGCTGTCCTCCAGTCATTGGCACCACTCTGTACGGTGACCTTCAACACACACACACAAAACACAGACACACACACAACAGGTTAGCTGTGAGAGTCCTCTGAACACACACGCTGTCTTTTCCTCCCACTTACTTATACCAGAGGGAAGACACACACACACACACACACACACACACACACACACACACACACACACACACACACACTCACACACACACACACACACACACTCTGTCTTTACAACAAAGATTAGCGACACTCAGATGATGTTTGTCAAATACAAGGTTTCAGATTTTACCCTCAGATAAGATAACAAACGTGCACACACACACACACACACACACACACACACACACACACACACACACACACACACACACACACCTATTTAAGTGTCCTCTCCAATCAGTGCGTATGTGTGTCAGTGCATGTGTGTGAAGTGTCGTGTCTAACGAGACCGGGTCAGTACTCGTCATTTATGATCCTCCAGCTTTAAAGTGCCGTCGGGTCTCAGATCTCATGTTTTTAGCGACCCTGGGAGAAATCCTTCCTGTTTGTTCTGGTCGAGGTGGAAAACGACGCTGGAGCGCTGGAGCGTCACCGAACAGCAGCTTTGGATCTTTCCAGCTGAATAATGAAACTGGACGTGACATCTCTGGATGTTACAGCATGAGAGAAGATTTCAGTGGACAAACATTCGACCTGAAGCTTCAGATCTTCATGCAGCAGATAACACTCATCTAAACATGAACAATAAGTGACTTGTGATAAATGTACGACCTCATTCAAAATCTCATGGAGGAGGAATACATACTGGAACACTCTTAAGGCCTCTGACACAACAGGCTGTCGGTCAGCGTCTGCGATGTGTCCGGCACCGTTGGCACTGGCTGGAGATTGTTGGTGGCTTTTTGTTTGTTCGTTGATAACGATAACTTAAAGCACCAGTTTGAAAGGTTTTGCATAAAAGCAGACAAACATTTTAAAGGTCAGAGAAAGAGAGAAATCCCCCAGACTCCCTTATGAAATCACTCATGCTTCAGTGTTGTTCAGGTGGTTTAAGATGTGGATTTAACTAATTCAGTTTTCCAAAGTGTGTCTCTGTGGCGCAATCGGCCAGCGCGCTCGGCTGTTAACCGAGAGGATGGTGGTTCGAGCCCACCCAGGGACGAGAAGTCTTTTTTTCTGTACAAACACACTGTCAGGCAGCTATTGTTCAAAGACCCAGTGCTATGATGTTCTTTGACTTTGTAGGGAACTGTAGCTTTTGCTCTCCAGAGCCCTGAAAGGTTTTTCCACCACTGGATGCCAGTGTACAGCTGAAGGGTCTGCCTGCTGAGTCGAGATCTGGAAAAGCCCTGACCAAATAACGAAGCATCTATTGCCAAACATGTTTGATTTGATTTGGTGTGATTTCATGCTTCATGTAAGACTCTGTGAGAGGACTGAACGTGAGGGCGCCGTGGCTTAGTTGGTCAAAGTGCCTGTCTAGGTTAGCAGAGGAATAAAACCTCTATTATCTGATGTGTATTCAGTGTGACTTCAAGCAAAAGAAAGCCGATCAAGAAAGTCCTCTGAAAAAACATGGAAATGAAAAACAGAGACATGATTGATAAGAAAACAAACTGACTTTTTGTGTTTTTGTCTTGGAAAGAACAATGAATGGTGTTTTTTCTTTGACAGGTAGTTTGTTGGCACTCTACTAGACTGTGGGATCATTCCAGTTAGAGGAGATTCTTTGATGACATCAATAGAACATGTTGTCTGATCATAGCAGAACCGATTTCAGAAGAAGACGAGCCACGATCAATCGAGTGCATCAACCAGGATGTGTCTCTGTGGCGCAATCGGCCAGCGCGCTCGGCTGTTAACCGAGAGGATGGTGGTTCGAGCCCACCCAGGGACGAGGACTCTTTGTTCCTGTACAAACACACTGCCAGGCAACTATCTGAACTTAGTTGTTGGTCTTGAAGTTAAGCAGGACTCTTGTCCAAAGACCAAGTGCTATGATATCCCTTGGCTTTACAGGGAATTTCACCTTTTGCTCTCCAGAGCCCTGAAAGGCTTTTCCCCCACTGGATGCCAGTGTACAGCTGAAGGTCTGTCTGCTGAGTCGAGATCTGGAAAAACTGCTCTGATCAAAAAGCTCATCTATCATCTATCGCCAAACTCATTTGTGTTGATTTAGTGTGATTTCATGCTTCATGTAAGACTCTGTGAGAGGACTGAACGTGAGGGCGCCGTGGCTTAGTTGGTCAAAGTGCCTGTCTAGTAAACAGGAGATCCTGGGTTCAAATCCCAGCGGTGCCTTGCTTGGCTTTTTTTCAAAGAGGTTAGCAGAGGAATAAAACCTCTATAATCTGACGGGCATTCAATGTGACTTGACAAAGACGAGCCACGATCTGTCGAGTGTGTTACCCAAAGTGTGTTACCCAGAGTGTGTCTCTGTGGCGCAATCGGCCAGCACGCTCGGCTGTTAACCGAGAGGATGGTGGTTCGAGCCCACCCAGGGACGAGGACTCTTTGTTCCTGTACAAACACACTGTCAGGCAACTATCTGAACTCAGTTGTCAAGCAGGACTCTTGTCCAAAGACCCAGAGCCATGATGTTCCTTTACTTCACAGGGAATTTCGGCTCTTGCTCTCCAGAGCCCTGAAAGGCTTTTCCAACACTGGATGCCAGTGTACAGCTGAAGGTCTGTCTGCTGAGTCGAGATCTGGACAAACTGCTCTGAGCGACAGGTGCAGGACCTCAAGAGTAATGGCGCCGTGGCTTAGTTGGTCAAAGTGCCTGTCTTGTAAACAGGAGATCCTGGGTTCAAATCCCAGCGGTGCCTTCCTTACCCATTATATTTCCTGTTCAACAGGGCACCCACAAGATGCCAGTGTACAGCTGAAGGGTCTGCCTGCTGAGTCGAGATCTGGAAAAGCCCTGACCAAATAACGAAGCATCTATTGCCAAACATGTTTGATTTGATTTGGTGTGATTTCATGCTTCATGTAAGACTCTGTGAGAGGACTGAACGTGAGGGCGCCGTGGCTTAGTTGGTCAAAGTGCCTGTCTAGTAAACAGGAGATCCTGGGTTCAAATCCCAGCGGTGCCTTCTGTGGCTTTTTTCAAAGAGGTTAGCAGAGGAATAAAACCTCTATTATCTGATGTGTATTCAGTGTGACTTCAAGCAAAAGAAAGCCGATCAAGAAAGTCCTCTGAAAAAACATGGAAATGAAAAACAGAGACATGATTGATAAGAAAACAAACTGACTTTTTGTGTTTTTGTCTTGGAAAGAACAATGAATGGTGTTTTTTCTTTGACAGGTAGTTTGTTGGCACTCTACTAGACTGTGGGATCATTCCAGTTAGAGGAGATTCTTTGATGACATCAATAGTACATGTTGTCTGATCATAGCAGAACCGATTTCAGAAGAAGACGAGCCACGATCAATCGAGTGCATCAACCAGAATGTGTCTCTGTGGCGCAATCGGCCAGCGCGCTCGGCTGTTAACCGAGAGGATGGTGGTTCGAGCCCACCCAGGGACGAGGACTCTTTGTTCCTGTACAAACACACTGTCAGGCAACTATCTGAACTTAGTTGTTGGTCTTGAAGTTAAGCAGGACTCTTGTCCAAAGACCAAGTGCTATGATGTCCCTTGGCTTTACAGGGAATTTCACCTTTTGCTCTCCAGAGCCCTGAAAGGCTTTTCCCCCACTGGATGCCAGTGTACAGCTGAAGGTCTGTCTGCTGAGTCGAGATCTGGAAAAACTGCTCTGATCAAAAAGCTCATCTATCATCTATCGCCAAACTCATTTGTGTTGATTTAGTGTGATTTCATGCTTCATGTAAGACTCTGTGAGAGGACTGAACGTGAGGGCGCCGTGGCTTAGTTGGTCAAAGTGCCTGTCTAGTAAACAGGAGATCCTGGGTTCAAATCCCAGCGGTGCCTTCTGTGGCTTTTTTTCAAAGAGGTTAGCAGAGGAATAAAACCTCTATTATCTGATGTGTATTCAGTGTGACTTCAAGCAAAAGAAAGCCGATCAAGAAAGTCCTCTGAAAAAACATGGAAATGGAAAACAGAGACATGATTGATAAGAAAACAAACTGACTTTTTGTGTTTTTGTCTTGGAAAGAACAATGAATGGTGTTTTTTCTTTGACAGGTAGTTTGTTGGCACTCTACTAGACTGTGGGATCATTCCAGTTAGAGGAGATTCTTTGATGACATCAGTAGAACATGTTGTCTGATCATAGCAGAACCGATTTCAGAAGAAGACGAGCCACGATCAATCGAGTGCATCAACCACAATGTGTCTCTGTGGCGCAATCGGCCAGCGCGCTCGGCTGTTAACCGAGAGGATGGTGGTTCGAGCCCACCCAGGGACGAGGACTCTTTATTTCTGTACAAACACACTGTCAGGAAACTATCTGAACTTAGTTGTAAAGCAGGACTCTTGTCCAAAGACCCAGAGCCATGATGTCTCTTGACTTCACAGGGAATTTCACCTTTTGCTCTCCAGAGCCCTGAAAGGTTTTTCCCCCACTGGATGCCAGTGTACAGCTGAAGGTCTGTCTGCTGAGTCGAGATCTGGAAAAACTGCTCCGAGCACAATGTGCAAAACTTCAAGAGTAATGGTGCTGTGGCTTAGTTGGTCAAAGCGCCTGTCTTGTAAACAGGAGATCCTGGGTTCAAATCCCAGCGGTGCCTTCCTTACCCATTATATTTCCTGTTCAACAGGGCACCCACCACTACGTTGGCTCTGTTGTGCTTTTTCTTTCTAACCCTGACCAAATAACGAAGCATCTCTCACCAAACTCGTTTGTTTTGATTTGGTGTGATTTCATGCTTCATGTAAGACTCTGTGAGAGGACTGAACGTGAGGGCGCCGTGGCTTAGTTGGTCAAAGTGCCTGTCTAGTAAACAGGAGATCCTGGGTTCAAATCCCGGTGGTGCCTTGCTTGGCTTTTTTCAAAGAGGTTAGCAGAGGACTAAAACCTCTATTATCTGACGGGCATTCAATGTGACTTTGTGCAAAATGCAACCTTGACAAAGACGAGCCACGATCTGTCGAGTGTGTTACCCAAAAAGTGTCTCTGTGGCGCAATCGGCCAGCGCGCTCGGCTGTTAACCGAGAGGATGGTGGTTCGAGCCCACCCAGGGACGAGAGTTCTTTATTCCTATCCAAACCCACTGTCAGGGAACTATCTGAACTCAGTTGTCAAGCAGGGCTCTCGTCCAAAGACCCAGTGCTATGATGTTCCTTTACTTCACAGCAAAACGCAGTCCTCTGGAAGAACACGGAAATGGAAAAGAAAACAGAGACATGTTTGATAAGAAAACAAATTGCTCATTTGTGTCTTTGTCTCGTGTCAGTGCATAAGACTTGGCCTGAGGATGCCGCTTGTTCGAGCATACATGGATGATCTTACAACACGTACTACGACCAAGACTTGTACCGTAAGGTTGTTGAGAAAGCTTCAAGAGAACATTGAGCTGGCCCGTATGAAGGTCAAACCAAGCAAGTCCAGAAGCATTTCCATCGTCAAGGGGAAGCTGTCAGACCAGTGCTTCTACACTGGGAATGAGGCTATTACAACTGTCTCCAAAAAGCCCATGAGGGGCCCGGGTCGGTGGTATTAGTGGACTGGAGAACATCGACAGAACTGCACTTCCTGGCATGTTGAAGCTCTGGTGCATGCAGTATAGACTACTCCCATGCCACTTACCCTTTATGAAGTGCCACTCTCTAAGGTGGAAAAACTGAAGAGACTAATCAGCTTGTATGCAAGGAAGTGGCTAGGTCTTCCCAGGTACCTCAGCAGTATAGGGCTCTATGGCAAAGGAGTTTTAGAGCTACCCATTTCCAGTCTCTCAGAGGAGTACAAGTGTGCCAAAGTCAGACTGGAGATGATGGTATGGGATTCCAGAGATCCATTTGTAGCCCAAGCTGCCCCCAGACTGACCACTGGGAGGAAATGGGCCCCATTTTAGCATCTAGGGTAACGGCAGCACTCAAGCACAGCGGTATTGTGGGCCAAGTGCAGCAAGGAAGGAGCAGTCTTGACCTCGGGGCACGTACATCGGCCTGGAACAAGGCTTCTGTTTACCAGAGATGCAAGCTTGTGGCGGATGAGATACAACAGCAAGAGAAGGCAACAACGTGTGCCAAAGTGGTCGCTCAGGCCAAGCAAGGACAATGGGTGAACTGGGAGGGAGTGGAGAAGAGGAAGTCTCCTGGAAAGAACTGTGGGAGATGGAGACATTCAGGGCAAGCTTTATCATCAAGACTGCCTATGATGTCCTTCCATCCCCCTAAAATCTCAACCAGTGGTACGGAGAAGATCGCACATGCCACCTCTGCCAGAACCTAGCAACACTCAAACACATCTTGGTGGGCTGCAAGACCAGTCTCACTCAAGGTGAAAGAAAATGGGAGTCAGTGGCTGTGGATGCGAAGAAAGGCCATCACCTGGGCCCTCAAGTGAGCAGATGGCATCTAGTGCATCAACCAGAATGTGTCTCTGTGGCGCAATCGGCCAGCGCGCTCGGCTGTTAACTGAGAGGATGGTGGTTCGAGCCCACCCAGGGACGAGGACTCTTTGCTCCTATCCGAACAAACTGCCAGGCAACTATTGAACTTAGTTGTTGGTCTTGAAGTCAAGCAGGACTCTTGTCCAAAGACCAAGTGCTATGATGTCCCTTGGCTTTACAGGGAATTCCACCTTTTGCTCTCCAGAGCCCTGAAAGGTTTTTCCCCCACTGGATGCCAGTGTACAGCTGAAGGTCTGTCTGCTGAGTCGAGATCTGGAAAAACTGCTCTGATCAAAAAGCTCATCTATCATCTATCGCCAAACTCATTTGTGTTGATTTAGTGTGCTTTCATGCTTCATGTAAGACTCTGTGAGAGGACTGAACGTGAGGGCGCCGTGGCTTAGTTGGTCAAAGTGCCTGTCTAGTAAACAGGAGATCCTGGGTTCAAATCCCAGCGGTGCCTTGCTTGGCTTTTTTTCAAAGAGGTTAGCAGAGGAATAAAACCTCTATTATCTGACGGGCATTCAATGTGACTTGACAAAGACGAGCCACGATCTGTCGAGTGTGTTACCCAGAGTGTGTCTCTGTGGCGCAATCGGCCAGCGCGCTCGGCTGTTAACCGAGAGGATGGTGGTTCGAGCCCACCCAGGGACGAGGACTCTTTGTTCCTGTACAAACACACTGTCAGGGAACTATCTGAACTTAGTTGTCAAGCAGGACTCTTGTCCGAAGACCCAGTGCTATGATGTTCCTTTACTTCACAGGGAATTTCGGCTCTTGCTCTCCAGAGCCCTGAAAGGCTTTTCCAACACTGGATGCCAGTGTACAGCTGAAGGTCTGTCTGCTGAGTCGAGATCTGGACAAACTGCTCTGAGCGACAGGTGCAGGACCTCAAGAGTAATGGTGCCGTGGCTTAGTTGGTCAAAGCGCCTGTCTTGTAAACAGGAGATCCTGGGTTCAAATCCCAGCGGTGCTTTCCTTACCCATTATATTTCCTGTTCAACAGGGCACCCACCACTACGTTGGCTCTGTTGTGCTTTTTCTTTCTAACCCTGACCAAATAACGAAGCATCTCTGACCAAATAACGAAGCATCTCTGACCAAATAACGAAGCATCTCTCACCAAACTCGTTTGTTTTGATAGGTGTGATTTCATGCTTCATGTAAGACTCTGTGAGAGGACTGAACGTGAGGGCGCCGTGGCTTAGTTGGTCAAAGTGCCTGTCTAGTAAACAGGAGATCCTGGGTTCAAATCCCAGCGGTGCCTTGCTTAGCTTTTTTCAAAGAGGTTAGCAGAGGAATAAAACCTCTATTATCTGATGTGCATTCAATGTGACTTTGTGCAAAATGCAACCTTGACAAAGACGTGCCACGATCTGTCGAGTGTGTTACCCAAAAAGTGTCTCTGTGGCGCAATCGGCCAGCGCGCTCGGCTGTTAACCGAGAGGATGGTGGTTCGAGCCCACCCAGGGACGAGAAGTCTTACTCCTGTCCGAACCCACTGCCAGGCAACTATTGAACTTAGTTGTTGGTCTTGAAGTCAAGCAGGACTCTTGTCCAGAGACCAAGTGCTATGATATCCCTTGGCTTTACAGGGATTTTCACCTTTTGCTCTCCAGAGCCCTGGAAGGTTTTTCCCCCACTGGATGCCA
This sequence comes from Acanthopagrus latus, assembly GCF_904848185.1. Classification (NCBI taxonomy): domain Eukaryota; kingdom Metazoa; phylum Chordata; class Actinopteri; order Spariformes; family Sparidae; genus Acanthopagrus; species Acanthopagrus latus. Next base: position 28,842,004 of record NC_051047.1, on the reverse strand, counting down.
GTGTACAGCTGAAGGTCTGTCTGCTGAGTTGAGATCTGGAAAAACTGCTCTGATCAAAAATCTCATCTATCATCTATCGCCAAACTCATTTGTGTTGATTTGGTGTGATTTCATGCTTCATGTAAGACTCTGTAAGAGGACTGAACGTGAGGGCGCCGTGGCTTAGTTGGTCAAAGTGCCTGTCTAGTAAACAGGAGATCCTGGGTTCAAATCCCGGTGGTGCCTTGCTTGGCTTTTTTCAAAGAGGTTAGCAGAGGACTAAAACCTCTATTATCTGATGTGCATTCAATGCCACTTTGTGCAAAATGCAACCTTGACAAAGACGAGCCACGATCAATCGAGTACATCAACCAGAATGTGTCTCTGTGGCGCAATCGGCCAGCGCGCTCGGCTGTTAACCAAGAGGATGGTGGTTCGAGCCCACCCAGGGACGAGGACTCTTTATTTCTGTACAAACACACTGTCAGGAAACTATCTGAAGTTAGTTGTAAAGGGCTAGGGTTAGAGCTCTTGTTCAAAGTCCCACTGCCATGATTTTCCTTGGCTTTAGAGGGAATTTCACCTTTTGCTCTCCAGAGCCCTGAAAGGCTTTTCCCCCACTGGATGCCAGTGTCCAGCTGAAGGTCTGTCTGCTGAGTCGAGATCTGGAAAAACTGCTCCGAGCACAATGTGCAAAACCTCAAGAGTAATGGCGCTGTGGCTTAGTCGGTCAAAGCACCTGTCTTGTAAACAGGAGATCCTGGGTTCAAATCCCAGCGGTGCCTTTTTTACCTATTGCATTTCCTGTTCGACAGGAAACCCGCTCTATTGTGGCTCTATTGTGGCTCTATTGTGCTTTTTTTTTTTTTTTTCTAGCCCTGACCAATTAACGAAGCATCGATCGCCAAACACATTTGTTTTGATTTGGTATGATTTCATGCTTCATGTAAGACTCTGTTAGAGGACTGTGTAAAGTGATGTTAATACCTCCCGTGTAGACAAAACTGTTTCATAAAATTAATATAATGAGGAGTCATATTAATTTGCTTTAGAAGGAGAATAAATTCCTCTTGAAACATAAAACCTGGTTTTTATCTTTTCCTCTCATTAATTTGCATTCATCTCTTCTAAAGGCTCAGAGCAACGTCCAAACAAGCAGCTTACTTGCCTCAGCTGCTCAGCAGGTAAATCAGTGACGAGCTTTACTTCTTAAAGTTCAGCACATGGTAAATGTTTAGTGTGCTCCACAGTTAAACGCCGCTGAGATGGTGTTTAAGGACGTGCACATTCTGTAAACACATTTAGAAACACGCGAGAATCAAAAAGAAATGTCACAGTGTCTATTTCTGGTTCTCTGCCCTTTTCTAGTTTTTAACACAGCTGTCAGTGTGATTAAACAGGTGAGATGTGTCCATAAAACTTAAAATCCCAGCAGGAAAATGAGCTCAATGTCAGGAATCCTCTCTGTGGGAAACAACGGCTGCTGTTACATCAGTCAAATCTTGTGCAAATTACATTCTGTTCCACAGAAAAAAGGTAATGAAACAGTGAAGCAACAGACGAACAAGTCAGTAACTTCTGTCTCCTTTTTTCTGATCTGAGAATAAAATCGAAGTACAGGAAAATCAGATTCATAAACAAATAACGAAATAACAAATGTTTTTTCATTCTCCCATTTGAGAAAACACTTTTCTGAGCTGTTTTTAAGATAATGTGTGAATTAAAAGGCTTCAGTTAGAGCTGCACAATCGATTTAAACGTGATCAAAATCACAATATGTTCTTGATTCTGATGAAGGTGAAATGTGACAAACATCATTATTATATAAAGCTGCAGACGTCCTGATCTACAATTCTTCTTCTCCAGATGTAACAAAACACGTTTGTTTGGTTCGGACTTCATCAGATGTCACATCGTCAGGATTTTGACAGTAAACTCAGTTCTGTGTGTGCAGACTGATCACGGCAGCGTCGTGTTATCGGAGGGGGAGGAAGGACGAGGCGACGCTGTGATTTACAGTCAATCAGCAGATGTGTCTTTCAATCAAGCAGCAGCTGCCAGACTGAACAAATGTTCTGTCAAACAATCAATGAATCAATACAGACATCAGCGCGGTGGGGGTTTCATGTACCTCTCTGTGTTGTGTGGCATGGTGGGGTCGATGGACACCATGGCGCCGGACGAATCCAGCAGGGACAGATTAGTGTTCCTGCACCAACACAGAAACACACAGTCATCGTTTCTATGAATAATTACCTTTCTCAGTGCTGCATTTATTGTTAAAACCATAAAGCTATAAAAAGCATAATCTGTTCTGTGGTGTTTCAGATGCTTCTGTTTCACTCTGCAGCTCCACCTCCTCTCCACCTCCCCACCTGTAAATGAAGGACCCTCCACATTCAGATTATACAACACAATAAATCGTGACTAACAGGAGGTCATGTCGACCTGAGCTCTAAAACAAACAGCAGAGGACTCGCTGGGACTGAAGGTACGATTCAGGCGGTGACTGCTGTGTGAAACATCATTAAATCTACTGAAACACTGAACTGTGTGAATGAAGTTAATGAAGCTGAGCGTGTGTTTTACCTCGGCACACCCAGGGCTGTACAGAAGAGCTCTTTAATGTCACACGGGCTGCAGAATCTGCTGAACACCACCTGAGAGACAACAACACACGTTTAGATAATGTGAAACCCACAGACAGTATCAGACGAGGACGGGTTCTAACACCGCGGCACGACTGAATTCCTTCTCCTTCTCGTATCTGATGTGTTTGAGGGAGTAAAGAGAGGAAGTCTGTCTGTGCGTCCTTCACATGTTTCAGGCACTGATCGACTTCACACCTGTCAGGTGTTTTGTAGGTCGGGGACCTGCAGTAAACGCCACGCTGTTACTACAATGAAAATAAAAGCCCTGCGTTCCAAATCTGATTGATCACAAACTCAAGCTCTGTCCGTCAGTAGTGACAATTTTGCGTCGACTGTGCTTATAATTCCACACAAGGACGAAACTTTTGTCTCTGTTATCATTTTAAAGTTGTTTTTTTTTTACCACAGCATAATAATCTTTTAAATAATGTTAAAGTCAAGTACATTACAGATTTATTGCTCTGTATCAAACTCTTTTCACCAAACTCACTCTGATTCTTATCAATCGTGTCCCCAAAAAGCAAAGACAAATCCAGAAGACATCTTTACAGCACGTTCACCTTCAGTAAAAAGACGCTGAGTGGAGCCAGAATTAACGTTATTTGATTAACTTTGATTTTGAACCTCGAGAAGTTCTTTAGACGTCAGTGATGGAAGCTGGAAAAATGTCTGACAACATTATGAAAACTTTGGTAATCCAGAGTTAGTGTCGTCTGCGTTACTTCCATGTACAGTTAATAAAACTGAGGCTCACAGCAATTAAAAATAAGAAAACAAGACAGAACGGTTGTGGAACAAACCATAAAACAAATACTAAAAGAGGATAAAAACAACAAAACAAGCAGCGGTTTCTTTATATTAGGCTTTTAAAACAGTGTTTGTGTATCAACAGGAGCATAAATATTTTGACACGGCCACGATGAACTGATCACCAGCAGAGTCTGACGGCTTCTCCACCTCCGCGGCTGGATTCCAGTTCCTCCTTCAGCTTCACTTCTTTACTTTGTGTTTGATTCTTCTCTAACTGGACGCTCAGATGATCGTAAGCATCCAGTGCAGAGCTGGTTCAAACGGACAGATAACTCGAGAAGGATTGTACCTAATCAACATAATTATTCATGTAAATATAATTCATATTTCAGCTTTATATTGAAACTTGTTAGTCACACACTTCTAAGACAAAGTATCTCTGAGGTTTGTGGGTGTTTGTGGAACAAACAAACAATAAAACAAACAGAGTGGAAACTATAAAACACGGAGCCGAGACAGTTTTCTGTCTTGCTGCTCTCTGAAGTGAAAACGTGACTCTGATTTTTTATTCTTCTGCACTGAATCACGTTTTAAATGCCGCTGATCGTCTCGTGCTGCATGAGAACGATCACACAGAAGAAGATCTGAGATCAACACAACTACATTTAACATGGAGCGATTTTAGATCGACGACTTTTCCCCACTTGTGCCGACGTTAACAACATGTCTTCTTTGTGTGTTTCTAATTAAAGCCCAGCAGACCAACAGATCGTCTCCGTCCTCCTCTGACTTCAGTGTCTGGACATGAAGCCTGCCCACGCTCCTCATTACAGATCGAGCTCGTCGCAGCTGAGGCTGTAAATATTTGGTGTTTTTCGTCTTGGTAAACAAGGTCAAGCGGCGTCGTTGAACGTGACAAACGATCGGTGTCACGCCTCGAAGCTCAGAGAGGGATGACCCACATAGATAACCGAGGCATCTGCATGTGACGGCAGCGAGGGGCGACACGGGGGAGGCCCGGCTGTGAGGGGGAGGAGGGTTAATGAGGAGGGCGGATGATGGGATGATTGTGGAGGTGGAGAGAGGTCAGAGAGCACTTCAGAGGTCTGTCAGTGGCAGCCAGTCACAGGTGGAGGAGACAGGGACAGGTGGAGGTGGAGGTGGAGGTCAGCACTTCACAAACATCCGCTGCTTCTTGTTTTTCCCTTCTTGTCTTGACTTGATTGTGAAGGAGGGTCAGAGGTCGCGCAGCAAACAAGTAAACAACAACAACGCAAAAACCGTAGGTATAAATTCATTTATAAAGCAAGACAGACATTTACATTTATATTAAAGTTTGCTTCTGTATCTATTCGTCTTTCTATGAACCATTTTATTTGTTCATTTTGAAATTAATCTATATTTATAATTTTGGCAGTTTCAGACCTCCACAGTCCCGTCGACGATCTCTAGAGTTTAAACACAAATTCAAATTAATCTTCTACATTATGTCGTTGAGAGCTCGACTCATTTATAATCATGAACGACTGCAAACAACAACTGTTCTGACTGTCAATCAACCTGCTCACTATATTCCTGGTTAATCGATCAGATGTTTGGTCAATAAAATTGTGAAAAATGTCGATCAGTGTTTCGTCAAAGATCTTTGGTTTACTGTCACAGAGAAACCAGAAAATAAAGACTGGAATCAAAGAAATTAGTCTTTGTTTTCTAAAAATATTACTCAAAACTGATTATCTCTTATCAGAATAGTTTCTGATTCATTCTAAAGTTGACAGCTGATCCATTTATTGACACATTTCTGCCTGTTAAAAGAGCAAAACTGTCCAAAAATCTGAGCAACATTTTGCAACAAACTCCTTCAAATATGCGTCAAAGTGACAAAGCTGCAAATTTACTGATAAAACTTCATTTCTGTTAAAGAGCGTGACGTCTTCTGTCCGACTAACGGCCCAAAACACAAACACTCCTCGTGTTCTCACAGAAACGACAAAGAAAATCAACAAATCCTCAAATTTCATTTGTCTTCTCTGCTGTTATCACAGTTAAAACACCACAGACAGAGTCTGTTATCAGTATTTAATCATTATTCACTTCTATCAGATATCAGCATCCCTCCTCTCAAACACAAACTTCCTTTGTCTTCTGCTCGCACGTCTCATTTTAAATGTATTTCTTATTTCACTGCCAGTTATTTGTATATTTATGCTTCAGCTGCTAATGATGCGTCATAAACATCATCAGTTTCTGTCGATTTCAGGCCAAAACACAGAATATCCTCCCGTCCCGGTCACAAACTCTTTGAGACACTCCCCTCTGGCAGGAGGCTGCGGTCCATCAGGACCAGAACCTCCCGTCTGCTGTCAGCCTTATCAACAAGGCCTGAATCCCCCCTGACGCTCCTCACACTCCACCTCTACCACTGACTCTACTGTCACACTGACAGCACCATAACATTAACGCTCAGCTTGAACTTCCTGTTCATTTGCGCATTTTCATTTGCACATTATTTCTTGTAACTGTTCACTGCCAGCTGGTCTGCTCCTTTTACCCAAAAAACAGATGTGTATATATATTTATATTATATAGTTATATTTTCTAATTTTTAAAATAGTTTATATTGTTAATTTGTTATATTTTCACTTAATAGTCATTTGATGCATCAACATCACCACAACAAATTCCTCGTATGTGTAAAATCGTACTTGGCAATAAAGCTTTTTCTGATTCTGATTCTGATTCTGATTCTGAAAAAAACATAACAGAAAGAAGACGAGATAAAATCACTTTGTGATTCATGAAAAACAAAAGAGCTTAAGAGGAACCAAAGAGAGAAAATAACAGACGGAGCTGATCAGCCGAGCGAGCGGCAGGAACGAGCCTGATGGAAACAGCTGAACGTGTTTAAAACCAAAACATTATTCCAACGCCACCGAATAAACCGCTGCTGCATTAATTCAGCCTCTTGTTTCAAGGAGCTGATCTGAATCACAAACCCACTTTATCATCATGATGCTCCACTGCATCATCATCATCATCATCATCATCATCATCATCAGGATCCCACAGTGTCAACCAGCCGCTCTGTCCACTGTTATGCAAATGAAAAAAGACGCCGTGCTCAGTCCTGATCACGCTAACGAGAATCTGAAGGGGCTGAATGACGAGCACGACGGAGCTCACGATGCTGAAGTGACGAGCAGAAGATGCAGCAGCGTTTAAAACAACAGCAGCTGCACATGAACACACGTTTATCTTCTTCATCTGTCATAGCAAACTCATTTATTTAACCTTTGCTCAGGTCGTCCTGACCTCAAACTCATCTCATATTCAAAACCATGTTGGAGCAACAAGCGACATGATCCTCCCAACAAACAGCTCAATATCATCGACGATCAATACAGAAGATACACACACACACACACACACACACACACACACACACACACACACACCTAACCAACACAAATAAAAGCATCTGGAAGGCTGACCATAGATGTTTCACAGTAAGTAGTGACAAAAGCTGCAAAAGCTCATTTTAGATGATTTCTCTCAGGGGGAAGCAGACGTAAACAAAATAAGAGATTAACAACAACAGAAAAAAACACGCGTACTGACCCTTTAAACAGGTCTGCATGGAGGAGTGTAGTGTGTGTGAGGTACAAACGTCAGGACATGACCTATATGACCGTATATGACCAGACATGATGGACTGTGAGTGGCTGCTCCTCCTCTGGTGTCGACAGAAGACAGAAGACACTCAGCCTCTCATTAACAACCAGGGACTAACGAGCTGAATCACACACACACTGGATGGAGAGTGTGTGTGTGTGTGTGTGTGTGTGTGTGTGTGTGTGTGTGTGTGTGTGTGTGTGTGTGTGTGTGTGTGTGTGTGTGTGTGTGTGTGTGTGTGTGTGTGTGTGTGTGTGTGTGTGTGTGTGTGTTACGTCCTCAACACGCTGTTTGTTTCGGTTCCTATTAGTGCCAGTGACTCATGTTTTTAATCGTCCTGCGGTCCGTGGCAGATTTCAGATCCACATAAATCTGGACTCTCTGGTGGGACTGTGGTTCTGGTGGCTGAGGCTGAAAGTGATTTAGTGTTGAGATCAGAACTGCAGTGAGTCACTCCGTCAGTCTAAAACAGAGAAACAGGCTGAAAGAAATGAGGAGGGACGAGTGACGTCAGCTGGAAAAACCCACGGCTGAAGAAAAGGTGCTGCGATAACTGTCGATACAGAGGGTTCGGTTCTGATATCCAACTCTTTTAGATATATTTATTCATTTCTTTATCTGACAGGTGTTTCCTCCGGTCAGGCTTGTTCACCTGTCACATTTCTATTTTAAATACTGCTGCATGTGTTGTCCTGATTGGCTGTGACGTGTTTGACGCCTCGCTCTCTCTCCTCCTTCTGATTGATTAAACGTGACGTAAATCAGTCGATAGCTTTAAAAGTACAGAGTTCAGTCCCTCATCGTCTGGTTCAGCTTCTTAAATGTGACGATTTGCTGCTTTTCTTCGTCTCTTCTGACAGTAAATGAAGAGTTTTTTGTTTTTTGGAGAGTTTGTTAGGATGTTGTTTGTTGAGATTTGAAGTCGTCACTTTGAAGATTTTCACAATTGTTTTGACATTTTATGAAAAATTAGACGATTAAATGCAGAAAGTTTGCAGACAGTTTTTCTGCATATTTGCATGTTTCTGAATGGTTCAACAGGTGATTTACTGATCTCATGACGAGGATGTTGGCTGAAGTTAAGACGAATAAATGAACCCTGGTGTTGTGACAGTCTGTCACTTCGATGACACTGAGATTTAAAAACAGTTTCCAGCTGATTCCAGCTGCTTAAATATGAATATTGTCCTGTTTTCTTCCTCTGTGACAATAAACTGAATATCTCTGAACTAATTATGAACTAATCTAGAAAATAAGTGACAGATTAATCAACAATGAGTGAAGACGAGGAACTACAGGTCTGAGAGGACGGATGTCGATATCTGATCGGAGCCGCACTGTCTCATGTGTGAAAACCACGATCAATACAATAATTACTAATTAATATCTGATGCTAGTTGTGGTGGTTTTAACTGTGAAGAAAACAGAGAAGAAGAATGTTTTTGTAACAATCGTGCTGCTAAAAGTTTCTCAGTAAACTGAAAGTGTTTGTGTTGTGGAAGAAACGACATCATAATCTGTTTTTCAACATTTTACACCAAACAGCTGATCGATCAGTGGAGAAAATGATCGTGAGCTGCAGGGTGACATCACTCTGATGCATGTTAGATTCAACTCCAGCATGCCACCAGCTGGTTCATGATACTGTGGTTATGACAGGGCCACTGTTTGAACATTAAAATGAAATATCAGTGACAGCAAACATTTGTGACATTTGTTCCTGAGCTCAGTTAAAAATTAACCTTCAGTCGGCTTCAGTTTCTAAATACTGAGCATCTTATACGAGGAACACGGTCACATTATTCTGCTGTCGCCTGGAGCTTGAATAAATCTGTGTTCATCACAGCTGAAGTGTTCTCGAGTGTTTCCTCTAACAGTCGCATGATTTCTTAAGAAACCATCAACGTCCGACGCTGCAGAAAGTCTCCGATGTGTAAAAACATCCGCTGTCAGGTCGCAGGTCAGTCACCTGAACGCTCCGCTCTGACTGTCACGTGCTCTGCTGGATTAATAAGTTTCATGGCCTTCATTCTTCCTACGCTACCTGACAATCCAACGTGTTTAATACGCCGAGGCAGCTGAGGAGTTGATTCAGAGGTCAGAGGTGCCGTTCAAGCTCGCAGCTCTGCAGAAGAAGCAGCCGAGCAGAGGCGACGTCCACAAACACACCTGCAGACATCATGGCTGCACGGTGGTGACTGCGGTGGTCTCTCTCCACTCATGGACTCTATTTTTAGCCTGTGAAGAGTTCAGTCAAGTTTCATCGCGATCACTGCGATAAACAGACGAAAGGCAGACCAGCGTTCATGTTTAATGCGCTCCATTTACCAGCACACCTGCCCAGACTCATAACAGGGCTTATTAATGTTTATGTAAGACTTTATGAATCTCTTGAGTCCAGATAATCGAGAAACAATCACAAACTGAAGTGAGTAAAACTTTATAAAGCTGTAAAATCCAAATATGGCCCTGCACGCTGGGCACACAGAGTATTTATAGCAGCTTTATGATCTTTTACTGTATTTCTATCATCAGTGTTGCTCCATATTATAATCCAAGTGATGGTAGTTTATTTTTTTTTAATCACTGTGTTAATTTTAGCAGCTATTTTTGATTATTCTATCAAATCTTGTCAATTTTTTGTCATTTTTTTAAACTTCGTAGTTTTAGTTGGCAACATTTTTTTAGGTTTTAGTCGATGAGAAGTCGTTATATTTTCATCAAATCGTAGCTGAAAGGTTCTAATTCTCCCTATTTCAATCCATTAAAGTAACAGTTCCTCTAAAATGTAAACTCAGTCCTCCTCCTCCTGACAGTATGAAGTGTGGCAGTCTACAGAACAGTTCTGGAGCTTCACAGTAAAACAGAGTTGCGGCGTTCTGCTAAACAACTGAAGCAGCTGGAGACTTGATTTAAAATGTAAACAAAAAATAAAAAAATACACCAAAACTTAATTTAAACTTTGCTGAATCAGCTGTCAGCACTTCCTGTTCGCAGTGAACTCATGGATGTACAGACAACGATCACTGGATCACTGAGAGACTGAAGAAAACCTTAAAACATGATGTTTCTAAGGCAAGTTCTGCACATGGAGGGAGCGTCTTTTTTCCTGTTGTCCTCACACAGCCTCCGTATATGTCGTACCTTCTGACTCCAGCTGTAAACGCTGTAGACGGCCATCTTTAACACACGTCAGAGCTTTATTAAATTAAACTGCGGGACACTTAATGATCGATTTTATGTCGTAGAACAAAACGTTGTTTCACTCATTTAACTGGAAAATAATTTTAAAAAAACTACCAGACTTTGAGATGAGGGAAAAATGTTGATGATTATGAATTATTACCACGATTATCCACTGCTTCATACAGAGTTGCTGTTTTTCGCCATCACGTTGACTGAAATTGCATTTTTGATAATAATGTTTTCATGTTTTACTTTCTAGCCTCCAACTTCTACTTGTGAAATCACATTTATCTGATATTAACAATGTCAGAACTCCAGAAGCATGTTTCTGCGCAGGTGTGACACTCCGTTGTGTTTATATCATCTTATTTCATTTCCTTTTGTCCTCACACAGCCTCTGTACAGACGCCTATGTGGATCCTGACATCCAACAGTCAACTTCGTCTAAAATAACATTTATTTAACTTTAATGTGTAAAATGACTCCAGAGCAATGAAGCAGTAAACTTCACTGGTCACTTCATCGTTATTTAGCCTAATTATTGAACTCCATGGACAATATTAAATGTATTAATTAGTAATAAATGACTAAATTTACAACATAAATGATGAGTGACTGCAGAAAATATAATATTGAAACAAACCAACATCAAAAATCCTTTTATATAATAATACAAATTGTTATTCAGAGCTGTGTTTTACTCTCATCATGGAAAATAATCTTTTTATGATGTTTTCATGTTTCTGCTTTTAACCTCCAGCTTCTTCTGGTCAAATAACATTTATTTAATATCAATAATGACCATATCTGTCATTTTGTGTTCATTTCATCTTAAATCGTTTTATTTCGACCTCACACAGCCTCCGTACAGTGTGTGTGTGTGTGTGTGTGTGTCGTACCTTCTGGATCCTGCCGTCCACGTCCAGGTAGATGACCCGGTATGAGGACGAAGCGGAGCCCATGTTCCCCTCTCCTGTGCCCGGCTGCGGTGCGTGTCTGTGCGGCTGCTGGTCCGGGCTCCGTGTCGCTCCTCTCCGGTCCGACTGACTCAAACAGCCCGGGTGAGAGTGGAGTCAGCGGGCCGACACCATCCCACCTGTCCGCCTGTCTGTCTCTCTGTCCACCCGTCGGTCCGTCGGTCCACCTGTCTGTGTGTCCACTCTGTGCCCGTCTGTCTCACTCCTCCTCCGGTCTGTCTGCTCTCTATCTGACCGCATCTCATTAAAGCCTGTCGGTCCACGCGCGTCCCCGCCTCCCTGAAGACCTCCTGGGTCTGCGCGCGCTCACTCACTCATTCACTCACGCACAGGCGCGCGCTCTCACGCGCACAAACACACTCACACACACGGACACAGGTGTGTGCAGGTAGATTACGTCAGAAATCCTGTTGCGTGTGATTTTCTGTGAAACACCTGGAGGAGAAGAGTTGTAACCTGTCAGACTCCGCCAATCAGAGACTGGAAGTGTGAGTGACGTCACTCAGCCCCCTCACGAAGGGCGGCACATCATTGGGTGACTCACTGATGGAGCAGAGTACTCTGATCTGATACTCGAGTAAAAGTACAAATACTCTGCGTTCAAGAGCTGACAATGAAACACACAAAGTACAGTAAAAGTACTCGAGTAAAAGGAGTAATACTCAGAAAGTTTCTCCTTCCATGTGCAGAACTTGCCTTAGAAACATCATGTTTTAAGGTTTTCTTCAGTCTCTCAGTGATCCAGTGATCGTTGTCTGTACATCCATGAGTTCACTGCGAACAGGAAGTACTAACAGCTGATTCGGCAAAGTTTAAATTGAGTTTTGATGAATGAATGATTTTTTTAAAGTAGTTTTTTTACGTTTTGTTTAGCAGAACGCTGCATCGCCATTAAAATGAAATATCAGTGACGGCAAACATTTGTGACATTTGTTCCTGAGCTCAGTTAAAAATTAACCTTCAGTCGGCTTCAGTTTCTAAATACTGAGCATCTTATACGAGGAACACGGTCACATTATTCTGCTGTCGCCTGGAGCTTGAATAAATCTGTGTTCATCACAGCTGAAGTGTTCTCGAGTGTTTCCTTTAACAGTCGCATGATTTCTTAAGAAACCATCAACGTCCGACGCTGCAGAAAGTCTCCGATGTGTAAAAACATCCGCTGTCAGGTCGCAGGTCAGTCACCTGAACGCTCCGCTCTGACTGTCACGTGCTCTGCTGGATTAATAAGTTTCATGGCCTTCATTCTTCCTACGCTACCTGACAATCCAACGTGTTTAATACGCCGAGGCAGCTGAGGAGTTGATTCAGAGGTCAGAGGTGCCGTTCAAGCTCGCAGCTCTGCAGAAGAAGCAGCCGAGCAGAATCGACGTCCACAAACACACCTGCAGACATCATGGCTGCACGGTGGTGACTGCGGTGGTCTCTCTCCACTCATGGACTCTATTTTTAGCCTGTGAAGAGTTCAGTCAAGTTTCATCGCGATCACTGCGATAAACAGACGAAAGGCAGACCAGCGTTCATGTTTAATGCGCTCCATTTACCAGCACACCTGCCCAGACTCATAACAGGGCTTATTAATGTTGAGGACTGTCTGCTCTCTATCTGAAGGTGTGAGTGACGTCACTCAGCCCTCTCACGAAGGGCGGCACGTCATTGGGTAAAAGTACAAATACTCTGTGTTCAGGTTACAGTTCAAGAACTGACAATGAAACACATAAATACTCGAGTAAAAGGAGTAATACTCATAAAGTTTCTCTTTCCATGTGCAGAACTTGCCTTAGAAACATCATGTTTTAAGGTTTTCTTCAGTCTCACAGTGATCCAGTGATCGTTGTCTGTACATCCATGAGTTCACTGCGAACAGGAAGTACTAACAGCTGATTCGGCAAAGTTTGAATTGAGTTTTACAGGTTTTCTTTAATTTTTTTAGGTAGTTTTTTTTAAACATTTTGTTTAGCAGAATGCTGCATCACTGTTTTACTGTGAAGCTCCAGAAATGTTTTGTCGACTACGAGACTCCATCAGTGGTGAACTGTTCCTTTAATACAGATGCTCTTATATGATTTATACTCTGGAGTACTTGTTCTAATAAAGCATTCATCATTAATAAAGCCATTAATTAATGGACCTTTTATAAAGCGGGGCTTGAAAAGCGACATGTTCATTTTTAAGTCTCTGTTTTCCTTGTTGTTTTAATCAGACTGCTCAAGGTTTTCTTCATGTCTCTGCATTTTGTAGTGTTTCATCCTACACACACACACTCACACTCACACACACACACACACACACAATGTACACACAAGGACACACACTATGTGATTAAGTACAGTGTATGAAGTAAGTGCATATATATTCAGTGTGAGCAGACAAAGAAACAAACACCACAGGCAGCCTCCCATATCTGCAGTTAGACACACACACTCTCTCTCTCTCTCTCTCTCTCTCACACACACACACACACACACACACACACACACACACACACACACACACACACACTACAGCAAGATCCATCCATCAAGGCCATGAGGAGAAACGGGGGAAAACCCCATCTGTGGTTTTATTTCAGATAGACGAACTGCTGCAATAAAACCCAAATTAAATCTTGCAGCCGACGGAAAGTCTAAACTCCCAATTATTGAGATGAGGAGCTCGGATAGATGAGCACAGGTTATTGGCTGGAGTCTGATCTGCAGCGAGTGGGTGAAGCTCAGAGGCCTCGTCACCCGTTTACTGAAACAAACAGATCGACTTCAGTTTATTTTCAATACGCTAAACGTGGATCATAAATGTGATTCTGAGAGTTCGGGGATCTAAAATAATGGAGTAACGACGTCTGCCTCCTCATAAAAAGGGCAGTTTAGAAAATACACTAATTCATTTCAAGCTGAGATTTAGATGAGTGTTTTGATCTCACCTCACCTCTTTGATATCAGCTCACACACCAGGTGACTGTGGCTTAAGTTGGTGCTGTGTGTCAGCGGTCGTCGGCAGATTTTTGAATGGGCGTTTGCTCGTCGGTGAGAGAAATCACTGTGATTGGCTGCAATGAAAGAGAAAGTCTCTGAGTCTGTGGCTGTAGTATCCAACATCTGACCCAGTTTGTGAAGTTCCTCCTCGTCACCGGCAACTTTTTACCAAACATACTCTCGATTATGAGCAGCGATATTAGTGACAGTGCCGTCAAAAAGTGTTGCTATATCACAACAAGGGTTTGTAAATCCACAGAGGGGTTGATCCTCTCACGTAGGCGCAGAACGTACAAGCTAGTTGGCCGTCGGCTGACGTCTTCGTGGTGCGTTCATGTGCAGATTTTTTGGCTGAGACAGTTAATCAATCTTTATTTGTATTGCGACACCTCACAACAATCCACCTCATGACACTTTCCACACGGAGCAGGTCTAAACTGTTCTCCTTGATTAATTTGTTTACGGAGATCCAACATTTCCCGCGCGAGTGAGCACGAGGCGACAGAAATAAACTGCCACTTAACCAGCAGAACCCTCGAGCAGAACCGAGCTCAGAGGTGTGCGGCCATCTGTCTCGACCGGTTGTTAATGTGGTCCTGCACAGATGGAGGACTGCGGGTTTTGTTCCTCTGTCTTTCACCAGAGTCTTTAAAAGAAGGATTACTTCAAGGCCAAACTGACTTAATGATTACAGTGACCCAAGACTCCTTCAACACTCGTCACCATGTGAGTGTCTAGACTGAAGCCACATCTTCCAAACTTTTATAACCAACTGTGACGTGAACTTCTGTTTCTTTTCACATTAAAACATTTGGGGGAAATAAAAGATAAAAAAAAATTAACATTAGGCCTTTTTTTAACTTTAATCAGCCAGTTTCAGTTTCTGAGTTGTTGTTCTGACTTCAGGAGCGCTGACGTCAATTTTCCCAGTGTGAAGCTGTATTTTCCTGTTATTCCTACCACACATGAATGCACCATAGCTGAGGCTGATAATGTGTTTCTGCACAGCTGAAGGTTTTGTCCCTCTTTCTTTCACTGCAGTGACTTCAAGGCCACACAGAACCGGCTTTAAACCAACTGTAACATGAACTTCTGTTTCTCTTCAAATTAAAACACTGAGGTCGTCAAAGTAAAAGCAGGAGGTGGATTTAGGTTAAAGTGACATTTAGTGGATCAGTAAGTCTTGAACCTGCCTCGCCCCGAGCTTTGTGTAAGAGTGTGTGTGTGTGTGATTTCCAGTCTGCCTGTGTCACTGAGTGGGTTTCTGTCTGTCAGAATCTTTTCTATCTCAGATGACACCTGCCACCTCCAGCTGAGCCTGAAGGCCTCTCCACGCCACGGACCGGACCGATTTAGCCGGCGTGTAGCGGCGTGCTGCAAACAGAGCCATCAAACACACGACCGGACCTGCTTCTCCTCCCACTGGTTCTAAAGACGACATGTGGCAGGAGCAAAATGACCCAAAATGTTGGTTTACTTTGCTCCCAGAACACTTCTGGAGTCAACTGTCCCCAAACACTGCAAAGAAGCAAAGAATCATTTTGATGATTTTATTTTTTTTTAACAAAATCAACTCCCCAGCAAGAAAGACAAACAACAAACAAGGCACACAATGTTTCAAGTACAAGACCACCATCATAAATATACACAACGTGTGCCAGAGTGCCGTCTCGATGCTGACACCACGACAGGAAATGATCCCAGAGTTCAACGTTTACATTTGCAGAACATTACCAGGCGTCTGTGTTCTGTGGATCTCACTCTGATGATGTTTACAGTCAATAAATTAACACAATATCGTCATAAAAATGTAGAACAATCACTAACGATGAGCTTTCTCTGCCCTAATTTTACCATATTTAACTAAATGATTTTTTTGGCTAACAATATGGGATTACGGAAGTTTCAAATAAATGGATTTAATCACTTTAACCAACTATATTAAACACTAACCGAAACTCATCGACATTGCACTGAAAAATAAAACTTTACATTCATTTCCCCACACAGAAGAACAGACATCATCATCTGAAGGTTTTATATAAAAATACAACTTTGGTGCCTTCATTTTATCACAAATTTAGAAAAAAACTGAATTAAAAACTGCCACAAAATACAACAGGAATAACTTAAATAAGTAGTCTGTTATTTAAATTACAACATGATCCCACAATCTCTTTGGTTCAGTAAGGCAACACAAGGTGACGCAGAAACAGCAACTTCCACTGAGCGGAGGAGGCGAAGTGGTCTCAGAGTGAACGATCCAAACCACATCTGGAGCATTTTTCTTTTTAAGGTTATTTTTTAACATTTGAGCTACTTAATATCAGTCGCGAGACATGGAAATGCGTCGCGTACCAGCTGACAGTGTGAACACAGGAAGCTGCGAGGGTTTCCTTTTAGATTAAAGGGTCAGTTCACATAAATATGTATTTTTTTCATAGTGGTTATTTTTCCATCTTGTACACGCGGACGGTTTTGGTCGTGTTTGTCCAGGTGATGTCCACTCTCACCTCAAGTCAACAGACATGGGAATTTTTGGAGGAATTAAAATACAAAAAAAAAAAGTCATAAAAAAGACATCTCACAGAAACAAACTGTTCCTGAACACAGACAAACTGTAAAATTAATATTCAAGTACTGTGCTTAAGTGCACTTTTGAGGAACTTGTTTTCTGCCATTTAATACTTCCTCTCAATGCACTTTCTATTTGTTCATGAGATTTTTAGCATTGTGGGCGGCAGGACGCTTCATCAGAGCCGAAGTAGCACATTTTTAATTCTGAATATTAGAGATCCACGACGGCAGGTTCAACTGGAACATCCACTGAAGTTCAGTTTCCAACGCAGAAAGTCAGACGCTTCACTAACTCCAACATCCAGACCCAAGACGACGGTGAAAGCTGTAGAATAAAGTGTCCATGAGCGTATGTCTTCTGTGGGTGAAGACGTGTCAGCTGGTCCACTGTGAGGTTCAATTTGTGCCGCCTGATGTTTGTTTACGTTTTATAGAATCACTAATAATTCTCAAAACTTTGCACAGGATGTCAGTCAATTAATCAAGACGCACCATTCTGCATCTTAAAAGTACAATGTAGTACAGCTTCCTTCTGGTCTGTGGCCCAGAATTAACTTTCAATTTTGGCCCTCCAGGTGACAGAGTTTGTGTACCTGGGATCTAAACCAACAGGAGCAGAGGTCCTGGACAGATCTTGTGTCAGCAGCACAAACTACATTCGCTCCAGTGTTCTCAGGGGTGGAGGCAAAACCAAAATGATCTAATGCGTCAGACTCGACTAGAGGAGAGAGACATTTTTCATCACTTCAGTGGAATGACCCTTTAAAGGCTCCCTGTGAAGATTCTTGTAAACAAACAACAGTTTTATTTATCTGAACACTGTGTGTCCTCGAGGTCGAACAAAAGTGTTGATTTCCTTCCTCATTAAGTATTTATAGAAATAGTTTATGTTCATGTTTACGAGCTCACCGTCTTCTTCTGTTTGTGCTGCTGAGACTCCACAGGGAACCTTTAAAGGGCATCCAAAGCTTGACGTGTGAAAGAGAGGATTCATTTTTAAACTTTTTTAGACCGTGATGGGTGAAGGTGAACATCATTCTGACACAGACTGCTCCACAGTTCAGCCTTTAAATATCAGGAACAAAGGCATGTCAGAATGAGTCCACAGGGATTCAGCAGCTTGGGAGCTACAAGCTCACAAGTAAACTTTAACACTAAATTATAATGTGATGGATCCCACCAAACCAAACCACCTGGTGAAAGCAGCTTATTACGTTCATATTTATATTTCTTGTTAGGTGGTGACCTCTAGTGGCTGTGGTACTTTACAGCAGTAAAGGAGGAAGTTGAGGAGAAGTGGTATGAAGAGAGGAGAAGTCTGCATCAGGAGGATCAGCATCACACTGCTCCTCATGTCCAGTGTGAAAGTTAACGGTGAGTTATTTCAATTTACTAATGGTCACTGGTCATTGATTAATATGTGGTTTGAGTATGAAGATGTGTTTGAACGTTGTTTAACTGCAGTACGCCCTGAAGTTTATGTGTCTACATGGACGAGTTCACTTTTATGTTAACAATCAAAGAAATACATGAATTTATTCGTCACGATTCCAATCCACTTCTGACGACCACGTTATCAATATTAATTACTCCCAGATGGTCTGATTGGCCGTCAGTGAGCACACATCTATTAATGGACACATTATCAAAGTGCAAAATCTAAATCACAAGAGGCTGCGATTTTTTGAGTTCAGTCCACCATGGTCCCACAGGAAGGATGAGTTTACGTATACATAAAAAAAAAAAAAAGGTCCCTTGGGTATAATTTTAGATACAAACCCGACTGAGTCAGAGATATTCTGGTGAGGTCAATGAGAAGAAGAGGAGCAGTCTGGAAGTTGCTGTTTCAAAGATTTCTATCCACAATAAATAACTACCACTTGTAGTCTTATATACACATCGGAGAAGGCTAGTGTTGACGATCCTCTGAGGAGACGGAGCAGGTCTACGACCAGGACGCCGATCAGAGAGATGAATCCACAGTCTTGTTTACAGTGAACTAGTGTAGCTACACTACACACAGCAGAGTGTGTTCATGTGTGTGTTTAATATCTCACGTCCAGCAAAGTCCAGTTATCACACGAGTTCAGGTCAGTTCAGACTGAAGTGGTTCGATGCCCTCAGTGCTCCTGTGTGATCAAAGTGCTCAGTGCTCCTTCAGCCTGTGAAGAGACAAACATTAACACCAGACTGTTAAGTTGGTGTCATCAAGTTTTACAATCAAGAGTGAAAAGATCTTGGAGCATTTGAGTCTGTACGCTGACTGAATGGATGTTATATTGTCGATATTTACACTGACATGGCAGCGTGTCCTGTGAATGCTACACACAAAATCTTCAAGTTGACTGACGCTCAGTCACAACATGCAGAGCTGCATATTTCAAATCGAAGCTGATCGACCTGTAGCCCATATCAGTGATACAACTTCATCATAAAGTTTCATGCAGGCGTCATTTGGCAGCAGAAAAGAGCGATAAGCTGAATTTCATCCAAACATCTGGTTCACGATGTGAGCTAAAAAAAGACTTTAAGTTGTAGGTCAGTGATGTTTTAATTCTGAGTCGATGCCAGAAGTTTATACACATTAACCTGAAGCTGTTTCATTTAGTTCAAACTGTCCTGGTACATTTTATTGTTCAATGTTTATGATCTGTGGTTTTATATTCTGGATACTAGACTGTGACTGAACAAATCATTTACTTGGACAGAGTTCAGCCGGCAGACAGAACTCGTTCACTCGCTTAAATGAAAGAGAAACCGGTCAGAAGAGGCAGAATGGACTTACTCTACAGCCGAGATGGGACGGGATTTATTCGTGGTCAGCTCCTTCATCACGAGTCGTAGCAAAAGCTGCACACACGAACACACGTCACATATAAGTTACACATATTTATTCTAATTCAGCTTTTAGTTTCAACAACTGGTGGCTGTGCTGATGTCAGAACTGCAGTTAAAACAAGCTGAACACACAACATCTAAAATATTATAAGATTATCAAACTGTTAACATTAATTCAGAGTCAGTTTTAGTCTCCACAAAGTCACTCTTTAGCTGCTAAATGCTCCACTTTGTTCACCAGCTGAATGTTCGTGCTCACCAGCAGAGCCAAGAAGTCAGCAGTCATCAGCATGTAGAAGACCTGATCCCAGCCACCTGCAGACAACAGACCAGCCAGCAGGGGGCCCAGTGCTGCACCTGATCATATAAACACAGCATGGATTATTCATCATAAACATTTTAATTACAGATCTGTCAGGAGCTCAGGCAGGTTGAGAGCTTTTTCCAACTAGTTTGAATCATTTTGTTGTTGATTGTTTTAATGTTTTAGATTCTAGAACATTTCTTTGCTCCTCTGATAAGTGTTCTATAAATAAAGTTTAATGAACTCATTATTGAAAATCAGGAACATAAACAGCAATATTAAAAATGCAGGTATAGCTCTTATCTTATTCTTATCTGTTGGTTTCTTTTCATAACTGAAGGTCACATGATGTTAAAATAATGATTGCTGGGATCTTTATCTTGTTCTGTATCAACAACCCTGATTAAAAAAAAGATGCTGTGGTTCATCACGCTCTGCACTAAATGTACATTTAGAGAAAAACAATAAAGTTCATTAGTTTGATCATTACATATCTTGACTTTGAACATTTTAAAATAGAATATAGGTTGATTAAAGATTTGCAAATGATTGCATTCTGATTTAATTTGTGATTGAACACCTGTGATCTGTGACACTGACCTACAGATCCCGTCCCATCAATGATGGCGGCGACTGTGGACAACGCTCTGGCGTTTCCTTTCAGGCTCTTGTGGGTTCCCTGAGGTCAAAGGTCAGAAGAGAGAGAAATGTTCAGACTGTGTCAGTAATCCTGGATGAATTCAGGGGCTAGAATCAGAGGTAAACCAGCTCACCAGATCAGCAGAGACTGCGGTGGTGATGAGGGAGTACGGCCCGTTGACGAGCCCTCCACACACCAGCAGCATACCTGGGAACAGACAGGTGAGTCACTCCTGATGTTCCTCTGATAACGTTTGTAGGACTTCAGTGTGGATTAAACGCTGCAGGCAGCACAGCGTCTAACAGACACACTCCCCCGATAACAGTGTGTGATGATAATGAAAGGACATCGTTGCTCAGCAGCTGCAGCTCATCTTCACACTGTGTCACATAATGACATGAACAGAGTCCCTCGAGCGTACAGGGAGGATAATGAGCTGCAGCTGTGACCATCACAAGCTCAGTGTGAATGAATCAGTGGAGCCACGGTGTCGGCACCGAACATAAAAAAAGTATACAACACCCTTCAGAGCAGACGCCTACATTTGAGAAAGGCTTTTGTTGTTATCATTCTGATATCGACGCCGTTCCTGGAACATCACTGCAACTGAGCAGCAAGCAGCAAAAATCCACACTCTGAGTGAGCTGTTGTGGCTGAACAGATGAAGTTCAGGACTCAGTGACACTGTGGTTCCTTTTCTGTTTGGGACATGATATTATACTGTTGACTCATTTTTACATTAAGTTCACTTATTATTTTTCTTCACACTTTGGTTTAGTTTAGGACCAAATATACTCGGCAGGTCCAGGAAAATATAGTTTGGGTTAAATTAGACCTTTTCACAATGTTAACCACGTGTCTGAAGGGAAAACGTCTGTTGTGTGTATTTTTACCTTCTAGTTCAACAGCTGCTAAGATATGAAAATACAAAAACCTATTGGGTAGTTGCAGTGACGGTCCTGAAACAAAACAATGATATCAGATCACGCCGAGAAGAAAACATCTTAGAAATGTCTCAAGAATAAACAACATACGCTCCAACGTCTTTTAAACAGTCAAATTTGAGAACTTTAAGCATTTTCAAGTGGCATTCAAAATGTTTCAGCACCTTGCAGCGAGGTAAACTACATATTTATACACTGAGCTTTCTGCAGAGGGATGACAAATTAAAGGAATTAGAGATAACCTGGCTGAGATAATGTAAAGCTATTCATTTTGATGTTACAATTTCAGGCATTTTTAAACACTCAAGCCTTACACTCAATACTACACTGAAATGTAATTGGTTTCCCTGGAGAAAAACCTGTTTAAAGATAAAAGCAGGACCAAATTGTTGTGTTTCACAGCTTGTGAATAAGTGCAATGATATAATGATATATTGTGTATAGCTGTGGTCAGTGTCACGAGCTGATGATTTAATGTTCTTCGTGTAGTGTGGACAGAAGGAGAGACTTGAATCATTGTACTTGTGCTGCAATGAAGACATCTGCTGGTTGGTCCTCAAACACTGTAGATAATTGTTGGGTTCTCCGAAATAGTTTCTGATCTCAACACTCACACACCTTCTCTATGCAGCTCTGTAAATCAGTTTTCATGAATAATAAAATATGTTTTACAGCAACATTTAAATCAATCCCGGTGATCTGTAGATTTAAAACACACCAGCTCTGAGAAATGTGTTGTTGTCTGGAAAGAGGACAGTAAAGCTTTCCTTCAGTTTTACATTCTGAAAAACTAAAACGATTCCAAATTGATTAAACTGCAAAACAGGATCTTAAATGCTCATATGGGGTCTTCTATGTTCATTGTTTATTACTTTATTGAGCAGCTTCTGAGAGATTGCTTTCTCAACATGAATCATAACGCCTCCAGCCACGGCTATTGCTGTCATGAAAGGCATTAAAAGTTAGAATGATGTAATGGTGATATAATTATGAGGAAGTGTGAGGATGTAAAAAAGATAATAAAGAAGTCATGGGATCACGACACAGCAGCTCTGAGTAGGAAACTCACCGATGGTCGGCCCTAAACCGAACTCACTGATCATTGAGAAGCCGTACAGCTGCAGGACGAAGACAAAACAGAAAGTTTTCAGTCAACATTCACTCAGTAAACAAACGTCTAAAGAAGTGAGCAGCAGCCTGATTTACAGGCAGACATACAAGCAAGTGACAAGAGGCTATCTGGGTTTAAAGTCTCAACACTGGGCTGGATCAGAAACAAAAGATGCAGTGATCAGTTTCTTCAGCAGGCGGCGCTGGATGCAAACAGAGGCCTGCTGTCAGCACTTTGGGCTCAAAGTTGATCTTTTTATCAGTCACTTACATGCTTGTCTGACAGGACAGACCTCCTCCCAACAGCTGAGTGCTGTTCTGAACATCCTGATCTAAAAACATGTACCGACTTCAGGTTCCTTCAGAATAAAGTGTCAGATATGAAACTCACCGTGGGAGCAGCCAGCAGCAACATGACCGCACAGGTGGTGGCTCTCTTCCCCAGTTTATCAGAGATCACACCTGCCAAGATTCCCCCTGTACACACACACACACACACACACACACACACACACACACACACACACACACACACACACACACACACACACACACACACACACACAGAATGCACAAAAGTAAGTAAATACAGGCAGCCAAGAATGTGTGAAGAAAAGTGACACACAAACACACGCTCACAGTTACACACACAGAGAATAAGAGATAAGAGCGAGATAAAACTAAAGTGTGAACAAAAGCACCTACCCACGATTCCTCCCACATCAAACAGGGTGGAGAGATCTCCAGCTTTCTTGGCATCGAGGTGAGCTGAGACACACACACACACACAAATACAAACACACACACACACCTGTTATTCTTCTCAGCACAGCCTTTAGTTTGACACCTGACTGTTGGTAATGAAAGTGCTCTTTACTGAGACAAACAGACAACAAGCTCTGTATCAGCTCACTGATCAGTCACGTAGCAGATAATGTTACAAAGCTGAATATAAAAAAACCCCAGAGTTTTAAAATAACGATAATGATGTCGATGGTTGTAGTCGTGTTGGGTCCTCACCTGCTTTGGTGATGTAGAGCGGCAGCCAGAAGAGGAAGGTGTAGCTGACCAGTTTAGCGAACAGGAGACACAGAGAGAACTCGATCACTCCCTGCAGATACAAACAGCACAGGAAAAGGTGATTGTTATTGTTATGGAAGATTTTCTGTGACTGAATGATACCCGACTGGTTTTACTGCCCAGAGAAATGATTACTACTTGAACTAATGGACCCAGTCTGATACACAGACACATGCACCCACACTGGGTCCTCAGTGACGAAGCTGCTGCTGATATTTGTGTGCAGTTATTCTGTGACTCATTTATTTTAACCAAGGCTGAAAAAAGTTTAAAAGTTGTGAACTGAAAGTCAGACTAATAAAATGATTCAGTTTGAATCTCTGGAGGCAGAAAGAGATTAGATTCTTATTCAAACTTAAATCTGACAGTGTGTACATCTAAACTACCGGTAATCTGCTAACAATCCCTCATCAAACAAAAGAACTGCGTGCACACAGCTATGGGAAGTATCTATCTTGCAAACAAATAGAAACCTGGAGATTTGGCTCTTAGCCATGCTCCAAGATCTTCTTGGTTGGTAATATATTCTCATATCTGATCGAACCAAAGCCCAAAACTATGAATATAAGATCCAAGTTGTTAAAAACTAAAAAACATCAGCTGCAGTATGATTAATGGAACAGCGTGTCTGTTGTCAGGGCTCAACAATGAGGACTGACTGCTTGCTCGGGGCCAAGTGGTGAAAAATAATTAAACACATCTTTTTTTTTATTTTTTTTATTTCTGGCGTTGATGGTGGAGGTAGCTAAGGATTACACCATGGTGCTTCCTTCTCCTGCAGGCATTCAGCAGAAAATGGCAGCAGTTAAAGACAGTTTGTCTTGTATTATCCCTGAACAGGATACAACATTTTTGATGTGCAAGAATGTTTGTTGTTTTACTTCTTTGACATTCTGTGTTCTTGTTCTCATTCTCATCAAGGATGGCTTGTTTTTATGGAAATATATTGAATAACTCATTGCAAATAGTTAGATAATTTTTTTCTGGAAACTTCAAAGTGCAGATGAATGTTAAAACATTAACGTTGAACGCTGTTGTGATGAGCACAGAGTAGATCTCATTTACTGAGATGAAACAAAAGCTTTGGTAACGTGTGTGTGCGTGTGCATGTGTGTGAGAGACTGACTGGTATACGCAGGGCTCCCATGAAGCTGATGGGCGATGGCTCTGACTCCCTCTTCACCACCACGACTGGCTGCACAGGGACACACACACTGTCTCTGGGCAACAGCAGCTCTGTGTCGTAACTCTGCAGGAGAAGAGGAGACGAGATGAGACGCTGCAGGTGTTTCTGTCAACCGGCTACAGGAACAATGACTAAAGTGCGCAGGTGACCATTCACAGTATGTTTCTTTATATTTCAGTCATTTTCATCAGTTAAATTCATACAGCAACTTCAAGATCATTTGATAATTTGAATGATGACTTATTTCAAATTTTGTGACAATCAAGGAAAGACCGGTGCAAAATGACTGTGAAGAGGAATTAAGAACCAGATACAAGTGCAACACCACCCTTTTATTCTGGAATAGAAGACAGCAGCACATTTGACTCAAATCAAAGGCACTAATCTTGGATTTTTTAAACCAATCTGATGTAACAGTCAGGCAGAGTTCACCATGAAAACTGAAGCATTAAAAGGGATATTCCGGCTTAAGTTTAACCCATGGTCTAACACACCGTGACACTTTGAAGGACCCCTGTCTCGAGAGATCAAGTTTTCCAACCGCTAGCTTACGTAGTTTTAGCAACCTCAGAAAAGACTGCATGACAACAATACATTGCAGTATATGCCTCAAACAAGAAACCACCACCAAAAAGCCACAAATAATGCTCAGAACAGCACCAAACTTCAGCAACAGTAAAAACAGGGTCCCAGCACCTAGCTCGACGCATCAAACATCTGCTAGCATTGCCAGATTTCTACTGAAAAGAAAGCACAGCTCACCACTCTCCTGCAGCAGCTAGCTTGTTGTGGGGAAGACCTGCGTGTCGACTACAGAGTGCAGTAGAGTTCTGCAGCTCAAGGATGAAAATGTATGATAATGACTCCATGGAAATGCAATCAAAGTTCATATGTGTCTTGCCTACCACGTTATTATCATCCAGAGCTGACAGGGAAAAGAACGGCATTGAGCGTTTCTAACTGCACTCGGTAACTGACTTGTCAGGGCTTCCCCACAACAGGAAGCTGTGTCAGAAGAGTGGTGAGCTGTGTTCACTATTCAATAGAAATCCGGCAAAGCTAGCAGTTGTTGGTGTCAAGGCGTGTTAGACCATGGATTAAATTTTCCGCTGGAATATCCCTTTAAAGGAGGGAACCAATTGCATGAGGTGAACCCGACCCAGTCATTATTTCAAAAATGTTTAAGAACCCTGAGGCTGAATCCAAACGTCCAGAGGTGTGTGAGGGCACATACAGAGTCTCTGATATGTTTTAGTGTTGTGCCCTAGAGGAAGACATTTGGATTCAGCCCGAGAAGGATTTTTCATCCAGTATCCCACAACATTTGACTACTGCTGAAGCAACCGAGAACCACCTGAAAGTATTGAAGCTACTGACCTTCCTGTTCTGAACGCTACCATTGTAATAGTAGCACTCCTGAATGGATTACAATAACAAGTTAAAATCAAATTGAAAATATATGCTATAATTACCTATAATGCTATTTATCCATATGTTTCATTGCGAGCTGCAAAATTTGATGTATATGCCGTAGAGACGTTGGCTGACCTGAACTTGTTGATAAACTCAACAGCAACATCTCTTTCCAGAATGCAGTAACTATTTTCTTTCGACCATATAACTGCATAGAAGAACAACACGCATCTATTCATGGTCGAGAGGCTCGAGCTTGTGACAGTGTGGGACGTAAACATTCATGACGTCCTGCTCAGCTAAGATATAACATTAGCTAGCTTCTCGTCCATGAGTAGATGCTCGCTACTCTGCAACTCACACGAAAACTAACTGGATGCCCCAGATGGTTAGTTACACAAAAAGGAAAAGCTTAAACCTTTTTGGAAACGGGCTGGCACTTGTTTCACTTCAAGGTCAACCAATCAGATCAGAACAGTTGGGGAGGCAGACTCACGGTCCAGATAAAGCACACAATATCAAATCAAGCTTTGACAGAAGTCAGTTCAGAGAAGAGTGAAAACACCTTTTCCACTGAGAAAAAAAAGTTCTGATTGAACCGATAGCAGCTATGCTAACCTCTGGAGGAGGTTCTCACACTAGCCTACACATCTAAACCACTATTGTAGCTGCCGGTAGTTCTTCAGAGGAAGCCGACTGGTTTACCTGTGTGTTCGGACACAGGTGCACAACTTGAAGCATTGTAGGACAGATACAAGAACAATTGATCTTGTGAATCTGTCTTCCTCCCAACAAAAGAATTCAGATGATAAATAAGCTACAGGTGATATGTGTGTTTTTGAGTTTGTGGTGAACTTTATCTCTAAAGTGCGACTCACTGAAGATGATTGTTGATCATCAGTGCACTTAGATCTTTTTTTACTGACATCAAAACTTCTTTATGTTTTTCCTTTGACGCCCATGGAAACACACTGAATCCCAGTTTTCAGGGGTTTTAAAGTTCCACATTTCCTAAAAAATGTAAGTAATATATTCACACAGGGACACACACCTGTGCTTTGCCTTCCTTGTACTGCAGATACATCTCAGTGTGTCCATTCACACCATTCCAGCTCTTGTCTTGAACCTGCTTAAAGAAACAAAACATCGCAACACATCATTATTCACACCTGGTTTAATTCATCCATCTCTCAATACTTTGACTTCCCTACTCCGTGACTTTCAGTGTTCAATACTGAAGACTGAAATCTTTAAAAACAGCTTACAGTGATATGTGTCATCAGTCTGAAGGTTCATAATTTGCACACACAAAAATATATAATTTATTATTAGGAAAAAAAAATCAGACAGCGTTTTAATCAATTATTAAAAAAGATATAGAGAAAAACTCACTCTTTTGCCTGGAGAAGAATTTTGAGCGTGAATGGTTTTCAGGTCATTTGGATCTGGAGAGAAAACAAGATTAAATAAGATTTATATCAAACTTCTCCATCAAGCTTCTCCAGCTGTGAAGTCTAAAACTGAAACCAACAGCAGCTAATGACTTTCCTTTCTTCATGTAGTTAAAACATGTGGGAGTTAACACTTTAGTGAGGATAAAAAAATAATTAAGCACATTTATATTCACACATTAAGAACGTTTAGTAAGTTTAAAAGAAGGAGAAATGAGAGAAATAAATCAACATGATATATTGTAGATTATAGAAGGCTGCACTCACGCTCGATGAGGAAGAGGAAGCAGACGACGCCCATGGCTGCGATGATGAGCCCCGGTACAATGAAGGACAGACCCCAGTTGGAGGAAACCCAGTAACCAGCGATCAGAGAGCCCAGGATGTTTCCCACTGAGGTGTGGGAGTTCCACAGCCCCATGATGAGCCCACGTCTGACGGGAAACACACGTCATGTCGTCAAACTTAACCTTTCACATTAGTTTTCCCTGTTTTTATTCACAAATTTTACAATTTGATCTGATTCATTCATCACAAATACACTCGCTCAGACGTCACGTGATTTACAAATCAGATCAGTGAGCTGCAGCAGAAATTACATATGAAACTTTCCAACTTCTTACTGAACGATAACTTTCTGTCTGATTGAGTTACAATAATCAATCAATCATTAATATGGAAACATTTTCCTTAAATCATCCAAAACCACAAACTGTTCCTGAACTGTTCTCATCATACAGAAGCCAGTAAGAGTTAAGTTAGAGCTCACCTTCCTTTTCCAAACCAGTTGCTGATGCAGGTCACTACACTGGGCCAGCCAGTGGTCTGGACCAAACCATTAGCCACCTGAAATCACCAAGAAGAAGAATGAGGATAGATTAAATGACATTACTAACAATGTGCAAAATGAGCACTATTTCTGTATCTATCTAAAGCTGTGGCTTAATGGATTACTACAAATCCAATAAGTTAGCTCTTCGATTAGCTAGAACATTGTTAATAGCAACAGAGGTTACTGAAGACATTCATCATTAAAATCAAGAGGAGCGTTGTAGTTTTTTTTTATTTTTATATATGCATATATATGATTGCAGTGCGACTGTTCCCATATTGATCCTGGATGATTAGGTGCCGTCTGTGCTCACAGTGGTAAAAGGGCTATTTAATCATTCATCTTCCTACGTGGCAACTCATACCAGCGCATCCTCCAGTGAGAAAATGTCCCTCAGCTCAGGTAATGACACAGAGCTCTCTTACTTGACAGAGAGGTGAGGAGAATGACTCTTTTCCACATGCACACATGGCAAATGTTCACTGGGTGTCAGAGGTGATATGTGCTATATGTGTATACTTGCACCGTCTTATTTTCATGAGAGTTTCATCATGAGTTGATGCCTTAATCCTAATCATCTAATAATACATAATGTTGAGTCACACCTGGACAAATATATAGAAGCCCAGGCTGTGGATGTTGTAGACGTAGCCCAGTCCGAACAGGCAGGTGAACAGGCCGCTGGTCAGCATGCCCACCGTCAGGTACAGTCGGATGGGAAGGCGCTCCCCGATGATGCCGCTGTGTGACCACAAAGGCTCATCAATATGGTAATAAACTGTAAATACTAATAAAAAGGGGTTCAAATGTCATTCCTTCAAAATGAGTGACTCGTTGTCATATTTCACTGAATTTGTCATAAAGAAACCTCTTACCGTATAGTTCTTTAATAGTTTATTATATTCATGATTGATTTTTTTCCCATCCATAAATAAATATACTCTTCACCTCCACTCTGGATAAATCCCCCTCCTCTTCTTGTCGTCTTACCTGAGATACATTCCAACTGCATAGGCACAGAGGAAGGAGTAGTCCATGGCTCCCAGCAGCTGTTTGTAGTTCCTTTTGTCTGAGAATAAGAAGAAGAGACATTTGGTTTAGGAAAGGAAATGTGTTTTTTGTTATTATTCCGGTTTTTCCCTTAAAAAAAAAAAAGACAGAAAAAGCAGAAGTTTACTGCCGATTATTATTATTGTTATCATTGTTAATAATAATAATAATAATAATAATAATAATATTACAGACTGAATGCTCGTTAAAGCCTGAGGGTCCATTTTCTTTACTGATTTGGTTATGTTGTTTTATTTATTTAGGATATTTAAATATTTGTTTTATATTCCGATTTCAACGTCTGACTATTCTTAAGAATTAGAAGTTAACTGCTCTTTGAACAGGTTTACAGGCATCACTGTGACATTTATATGATAATTATATCAGCTGTTTAAAATTATCTTAAAATGATGATATTATCATTTGTCATTATTATTTTTAGGACAAAAGATCAGCCAAGAACAGCAGATATCCTGACAGGTTGAAACAAAACCTTAATTTTGACTCAATAATCTGATGATAATCCTCGAAATTTCCCCCCAAAAGATTGAAATGTTAAGAATGAAGTGGATACAAACCAAAAGGCTTCCAGCTACAGTCCATATCTGTGAGATGGGCTGTGAGCAGCGAGGGCCGCTGCCGGCGCCGCTGCTGGCGCCGATGGTGGCAAGCTCACTGACAGATGAGCAGTTCTTGTGGAGCTCGCTCTGAAAAAAAAAACAAAACAACAAGGGCACCGTTCAGATGTAACAGGAACACAGAGTGAGGTGGAAAACATTTAGCAAAGATGTAAACTGCTGATCGACTGATGTGTTTCTTCAGCTTCCTGAATACTTGATTTCTGCTTAAAACCGTCAGCTCAATTAAATCATGACTCTGGTTTTCCAATAATTAGATTAATAACCTTCCAAATTCTGTTTTTCTTGTCTTTGAAATGCATTTTAAGTTTAGAGTAAACTATAACAATGAGTGTGTGTTACCTTGACAATGCTGATTGGTTTCCTGGACAGGTGGAAGCTGGTGTAGAGCAGGAAGGTGAGGATGAAGGTGAGCGCTCTGTACCTGCAGAGAGGAAACACAAGAGGGCAGCGATGAGAGCTGACAGATGACAGGATGAAACCCTGAACTCCTGAAAACAGCTCACATATTTCACAAACATTACACCACGCCTAAAATACAGCAATTAGTGCAATCCAGAGAGCAGATGGTATTCTGACATATTTGTGTTAGATTCAGAGGTCTGTGGCTGCATTATGTCTCAACTGGTCATGTTACATAACAGGCAAATATATCAAACCAATGTAATGACATGCCAGAACCAGTCTGACGCACTCTACGACATCTGGCTGCCTGCAATTACAACATGTCAGATGACTTGAGAAACATTTCAGCACAGAAAGAGTAAGGTATTTCAGGTGTGGCTGAGGTCTGAGAGGCAGATGACGTGAGATGACATGATAATCATGCAGACACTCCACATAAATGAACAAATATCTGCCCATTAAGTAGTAAAGACAGTGAATCAATGAAGGTAAGAAGGTCTGAAGCGACAGAATGATGGAATAAAAGAAAACAGGACTGCAACTAATGATTCCTTTCATTGTCAGTTAACCTGTGGGTTATTTTCTTGATTAATCCGTTTGTTAGTCAAGTCTATAAAATGGTGTTTACTGTCATAATAGTTGTCCTGACAACAAACTGACAAAGGTGAACATGTAAAAACACACATCACTTATCAGTGTTACACCCATCTATTGTTTCATCCATCCAGGATATCCTGTAACTTGATATGTACTTTAAATTGCATTTCATTCTGTTTACTTTTTCTTCTTAGTCATGTTTGCTCACATCTTTGTTTATTTGACTCAGTCAGATTCATACAGACTGTCTCTGTGCTCAAACAGGGATCAGGCTGTGAAATTAACTTGGGTGTGCCATCAATAAACTAGATCTTTTTTTTGTATTCTGCACTACAAAGCTGAGGGAGATGCTTCACTGTTTCCCTGTTTCGCTCAATAATAATAAAGACTTGACCCCTGGATTCTGTGCGTATGTGTGTGTGTGTTTGGTGGTAATGAGAAGCATGATGGTAATCATCAGCTGGCTGGGCAGTGAACAGAAATCAGCCTCTCATCTTTCCTGCAGCACAGATCACAGACCACATCCATTTGATTTTCCAGCAGCATACACTGGAGGTGGACCAAAGAGCAGTTTGTGTAAGTGCACACATTCTCATGCAACAGCTGGATGGACGGCACGCTGTGAGTGTGTTCAGTGTGTGTCAGTATGTCCTGTGTGTAGCAAAACAACATCGCTCTTCAATTCACCATCACTGACACAATACACTGTACATTTAAACTGCACGAGACTAACTTAAAAGAGGTATTTCCAAAGGTCTCCTAAGACAGTGAAGTTAATGACATCCTATGAAATTCCTGGCCAAATAATACTATTATGATATTTAGTTATACTTCGTCATACTTCAGTGTAGGGTTGTCGCGATATCAAATATTCCTGATTTTCATTCATTAGATCACTATCTCAAATTGTGGCAGCCCTGTTTCTGTGTATAAACGACTAGAAGGCACATAAAGTTTTGGAATTGGTCCAGTAGATCACCTCAGCCAGCAGTCACGGCACACTGCAATGGCTTCAACATCAAAGTTTACTGCTGTCTGTCAACTTATTGTAAATTATTCCTGCAGAAATAGAGTTTTTTTGTTTTGTTTAACCAGCAACAGCCCTATAATGCTCTTGCAGAAACCGCCATTAAAAAAAAAAAACAGTAATTTTCGTAATTGTACACTTATAACTCACCAAAGCCATTTTGGTTTGTCTTTTCACTGTTCCAACAATCACTCTCTTGCTCTGCTATTGGTCCAATCAAACAATTAATCGGCTGCATTATGTGTGAAAATGTCAGGAGAGGAGCGAGAGGGAGGGCAGACAT
This sequence comes from Acanthopagrus latus, assembly GCF_904848185.1. Lineage (NCBI taxonomy): Eukaryota > Metazoa > Chordata > Actinopteri > Spariformes > Sparidae > Acanthopagrus > Acanthopagrus latus. The sequence continues at coordinate 28,809,442 of NC_051047.1, read as the reverse complement.
CAGAGAAGCAGCGGGAGAAAATAGCTTTGCAGAGCTTGAATATTTTCACATCTATCAGTGAATTAAGGTTTTGGTTTCTTTTGTTTCTTTGTTTTTCTTTCTTTCTTTTGTTTCTTGAATTTCCTCTGGGATCAATAAAGTATCTATCTATCTATCTATCTATCTATCTATGAGGAGAGGAGGATGCTGTGCAAACTGCATAGTATCCTGGACAACAACATTCACCCTCTCCACCAGGTGCTAAACTCACACAGCAGCACCTTCAGCAGCAGACTCATCCCACCCCGATGTAACACAGAGCGCCTGAGGAAGTCTTTTCTCCCTCAGGCCATCAGACTGTTTAATGCATCCACCTCTGGTCGCGGGAGGGACAGTGGAGACACTGTCACCTGAGCCAAATCAAATCAATATCATTCCCTATCACTTCCATCGCTTATTGAGTGTGCACTGGACCTTGTAAATCTCCTGCACTGGACTTAGTAAATTGCTGCTATTTCATGCTGCTGTTAAATTTACTATTTTTTTTCACTTTATACCACTTGTCACTTTATTCAATCTTATTGTGTACTTTCTTTTCAGTTTTATGCTGCTCGCGGTTGGATTGCATTCTGTGTACTTAGTAACTAGTTTATTTATTACTTTACCATTATTTATTACTTTTGTATTCCTTTCTCACTTTGTTTTACTACTGTTGCAAGACAATTTCCCTCGGGATAAATAAAGTCTTCTTGAATCTTGAATCTTGAATCTTGAATGAGAGCTGTTGATATTTGAGACAAAGTCAATGGAGAGAGAGAGGGGATGTTTCACCCTTTGGTGTGGGCAGGGCTTTATCGCACTCTGCCTCAACAGACAATGTCATGGTATTCTCATCAGGTATTTCAGGTTAGCAGGTGAATAGTTGACATCTGACTCAGAGCTAATTCTGAAGCTACACATGCAGGACAGCTTCAGATAGAAATGGGAAACCCCCTTAAAAAGATCCAGCTTACAATGGAAGAAGCTTTGAAAGTGCTGATGACAAGTGAACATCTGAGACAGAAAAGCCTGAGCAGAACTGGTATCTGTGCATTCATGGTACATGGACGGTTTCCCAAGTGAGGAGACTAATCCAGAGAAACATCCTACACATACAGCCACCATTCAATATCACGCTCTTTGAGAGAGGCTCTCATTTCTTTAATGGATACTGTATATGCCCCAGGGCCTCACATAAAGAGCTGCTTTGTCATGTGCAGGGCACAAGAGGCACACGTCTGACTGATTTCCTGGCTATAGGAATTACTGGGCAGGCTTCTGAAATATAACATGAAGCATACTGCGACCGCATTCAGGTGAAAAAGGAAATCTGCTCTGCAGCTTGCATAAGAAAACAACACAAGTTTATCAGAATCAGACTCATAAATAATTCATTGATCCCTGTGGGGAAAATTGCATCAGTTTAATTGGCTCTAATTGACTGAGGCATAATGTTATGGTCACAGCTAACACACAGAATGGTGGTATCCCTCTCTGCAGTCCTGGTGAAGGGTTTGAGCAGTTGTACGGTTATGGCTACTACATTGATCCGACTGATAAATCCATTTGAGTCATATCTGTGAAAATTCTCTGTCAGTTTGTTAAATGTGAATATTTTCTGGTTACTTTCCTCCTTTGTGACAGTAAACTGAATATCTTTGGGTTGTGGACAAACCAAGACACCTGAGGGCGAAACACTGATCAACATTTTAGACAGTCAAGGGTGAGATTTTTGGCTGCAGCCTCATCCCAGGTGAAATCCACACATTAACTTAATTTAGCATTGACTTCACTGTGACACACCAATAAACTTTAAGCAAACAGACATATTTCTAGAACTGACTGTGTTAATTAGGTTGATAAACAGGACTGTAACGAGCAATTGTTTTCCTTACAATTTCATAATGCGACAGGGCGTGTTAGGCAGCAAACAGCCCTCTGCAGAATGTGGTATTTCCTGTACTGCACTGCATTTAGTCAAATATATGACATGTCAATGTGCTGATAGTGTCACTGTAATGTCCAAATAATAATACCATTCACACCTTGATGGCAAAGCATCAGTCAAAAACACACAAGCTGCCGTCAGATTGATACTCACCACTGGTCCCTGTTGAAGGACACCAGCAGGCGGATCCCAGGAGGAACGGTGGCCATATTTGGATGTAAATATTGACAAAAAAAAGTGACGGGTATCTGATGTTAGCTCACGCTGGGGAGGTTTAAGTACACGCAGATGTGGTATCGCTGCCTTGGCTCATCTCCTTCTCAGAGGAAGCTGCTAGGAGATGAGCAACGAGAGGACACATGTCTGACAAGCCGGAGCTGGAGGGAATAATCTGGATAACACAGGGAGAGAGGGGAAAGAAGATAAGAGATGAGAAAGGGAAATGGTTAGAGAATGAAAAGGTCAAAATCACCATTTAACTGCTGTAATCTGCTTCATTTGACATTTGCTTATTCCTGTGCAGCGGCATCCACGAGGCTGTATGTGAATGACCATCAGAGCATGACAGGAAGTCTGACACAGATTTTAAAATACGACAGGTCAGAAATTTCACTGATGTGCGACAGCAACGACAGAATTCTTAATTTGTGACAGAGCTGAGAGCCAAATTACTGGTGCGTTCACAGGGAATAAGAGAAATCTATATTTTACTAATCTTATAACATTTATAACAACCTTTGGTTGCGCCTAACCTGCTCTGTCATCTTTTAAATCTGATGTCAACGATCTCACAGCACAAGCTGTGATAATGTTTAATACATTTTCAGTTGCCTAATGTTTATAAAGAAATACAACCCCAAATCACTTACATGCTGATACAAACAGGACCTCTGTGATTGGGACCAATTTAACAACATGGTGGACACAGGATTAAGATCACAGACGGCCATCACATCAAATACGACAAATTACCAGAGGTCCACAGATGAGTCACGTTCAAATAGGGCTTATGACGCAAATCCAGCGCCAATAACCGAGGAAATGTGTTGTCATATGGATGCTGGTGAAATCACAGCTCTGAATCTGTTAGCTGATTAATCAGTCAGTCAGTCCGTCAATCAGCAGATTAAACCAACATTTTGATAACAGATTAAAACAGTAAATATCTTAAGAGTTTCTCTGGTTTCAGCCTCAAGTACTTCACATAAATGACTCTGACATATTTAACAAGTATCTTGGTGCGTTTCCATATGTCAACAAGCTGGTTTCACTAACATGGATTGAGCCTGTATCCTTTCCTATAAACTTGAATCTGCAATCTTAAGTAAGACAGCTGAAACCAGGATACTGTGATGTGTAAAATTATTTTGGTGAAGCTCCATTTGCCTTTCTCTAACCTCCATGCTGCTGCCTTTTCCACTGACATGAACCCTGCAAAACACACCTGGCTTCAAGTTACAAGGCAAACCAGCTGAGCATACATTTACCCTGGAGGACATTGCCACACGACGGTCCTGGAGCTGTTTTAACTGTATGAATGCTCTAGAAACCAGGGAATGTGGCCACGTCACAGCCTGGAAATCCATGCATTTCACTGATATCAGTACAATCACTGCTGCCATGTACAGGCCTTACATCTCACGAGACAGAAAGAGCTTCCTGGTTTCATCTTATAGCCGGCAACTTTAAACCAGCGCTCAAGGCTATGGCTGTGTGAGGGTACAGTCATTTGACCAAAACCAAAACCTGCATCTTCACAGTTTGTGATAAACTTTATATAATGTAATCATTGACAAATGAGCAGGAAGAAGCAGGAAAACTCAGGAAGACAATATTACATAATAAACACTCAATGGTTGAACCAAACATGAGGAAATCTAGTCTAAGGTGAGTTTAAACAAGAAGGCAGAACAGTCAAAATGATTAACTACAGTTAATGGGAACAAAGAATGCCAAAAATAGAAATAAGTAACAGGATAAATACAATAAAGGCCTAAGACTGTGGGCAGAGGAAAGAATAAGTTCCAGTAAATACATTAAAAACAACCCATGAAAGCAGTGAGGCACGGTGAGAAAAAGACATCACAAGGGAGGGATTAATAACAGATAAATAGACTATTAAAGGAGGAATTAAAGGTGAAATATCACTTTATAAAGGCTGACTTCGCATACAAACAAGTCTATAAAAGCGGGTATAAACAAGTGATTTACACAAATTCAAATATTGTCAAACCGAAGCTGGTGCATTTAGAAACAGACCTGACGGAGAGATGTGACTTTAAACGTTTTTAATTAATCCGACATGACTCCGGTGTTTGCTGAAGCTGAGGAGCATCTGAAAGTTCAGACGTGGACGGTCCTCCGGAGCTCCTGGACGGGCTGCTGTTCGGCCACATTCCCTCTTGTTTCCCCCCGTGAGTATCAAATGTCGAACAGTAGCCATTATGGAAACAACCTCCAGCTATCAATAAGGCATGAGATGTACAGATAAAGCCTCGGAACCGGAGGTACCGGGGGGGACAAACACAAAGCGGGGGGTAACTCGCAGGCTAACGTCGAGCTTCCTTGTCATTTTTAACGGCTGCTAGCTAAAAACCACAGCGGCTGCATCACACGTTCGACCGTTGGTGGGTCTCGTGCCCCGACAGCGTTCTAAATTCGACACATTCCCGCCGATCCGCGTCACTTACCTCGCGCTGGAGCAACGAAATCCACGCGTTTTTTTTGCGGTTGTTGTCTGCGTTCAGCTGGGCGACATGTCCTCCTCCACTTCCTTATGAGCGAGAGAGCGAGCGACTGTCACCACACACACACACACACACACACACACACACACACACACAGCTGGCGCACGCTCCTCTCCGCGTCTCTGACGTCACCCGAGGCTCCCGCTGCAGTTGTTTGATCTCTGGAGGAGGAAGTGATCTGATCCTCTACCAAAGTAAAAGTACGAGTGAATAATACCACCACGTTACTGCGTTACAAATACAAGTCCTGTATTCAAAATATTACTGAAGTAATGGATTGTAACTAGTACATCAGTTCAAAACAAATAAATAAAAACAAGTTGTGGTTTTACACAGTGATAAAAAGAAGTCAACACGTTAAGTACATAGTCAGCACATTAAGTACACAAGACCGCATGTTTGTTACACAGACATAAAAACGAGTCAGAGTTAATAAAATAGACTACACAAACTGAATAAGAAACTAAAAGTATTTACATGAGGGGCAAAGCAGCATTGAGGCAGGTTGGGTTGTGCATTCAGAGGCAGCAGCAAGTTAGTGCAAATGTGAGAAATGCAATAGAGAGGGAGGGAAGTGGGAACTGTAGTGACCATCAACAGGTTTTTGTCTGTTTCAGTGTTGTCCAGTGCGGGGGGCCAGAGTGCAGGGCTGTGATCATTTTATACTGCAGAATTGTGTTTGAAATAATTTCATGTTAAAATCATGTACCTTTAGGATTCAGAAACATTTCAAAAAACACTTTCACAATCCTACAAGAAAAATGTTTTAAGGATTTCCTCAGTCTTACTGTGAATCTGCTTTAATGATATTGGTCCCAATAAATCCTTTAGGGTTCCCATACATTAAATCTCCGATGGGAATTCTTTATGAAGAAGTTTAGGTTCTTTTAGGATTTCCCCAGTCCCATTGTTATTATTACCATTACTATTGTTGTTGTTATTTTAATAATAATAATAATAATAATAATAATAAGAAGAAGAAGAAGAAGAAGAAGAAGAAGAAGAAGAAGAAGACATATTTTTTAAATGAATATGACTCTCTTCTAATTTGACAGTTTGAGATGGTGGTTATGCTGTCTGTGTCCCTCACAGTGCAGTAAAGCTGGGTGATGACGCCACTCTGTGGAGCTGTGCAGAACCACAACAAGATGCGCTCTGTTGACGTCATCAGTCTGCGCCTTACGGAGGAAACGTGGGGAGACGGCAGAGTAAAGCAAGGCGGAGGAGGGTGAAGCGTCGCTCCACGTGAATCGGTGTGAACATGGCGTCGATTCAGGAGCCTGAGGTCCAGTTCGCTCAGAGATTAGCCTCCAACGAGAAACCCATCCGGACCAGGGCCATTAAGAAACTGAGGAAATATATAAATGCCCGGTCACAGAAAGCGGCGGGTAAGCTAGCCTCTCCGATTTAGCGTGCTAGCCCTGGCAGAGCCGGCTAACACCAGCTATAAATGCTTAAACTAGCATTGTTTCTACTTTAAAGTGAGAACAGTTGTAACAAGACATAATGGTGATAATCTGTTGGTTAGTTTTCAGACTAAAAATATCTGTTGTAAAGTGAGCTGACGCTCTTTGTGTTCAGTCAGTAGCAACCTGTTCACACGTGTGGATGCAAGTTAGCTTTGAGGTCAAGAGCTCATCATTGTAGCTAACAGAGCACCAATTAATGTAGCAATGATAACTGGGATAGTAACATTTCTACTGATAGTTTAGTGGGTAAATACGCTGTCAGCTATCAGAAAGTCAGTAGAGGTTAACGATTAAGTGTCTGATCAATCAAATGTGTTGTAGTTAACTTGTTCTGGCTCCAGGACATGTATTTCAGTGATGTGTCCTTTGTACAGGTGGATTCACAGGTGATGAGCTGCTCAAGCTGTGGAAGGGCCTCTTCTACTGTCTGTGGATGCAGGACAAACCGCTGCTGCAGGTATGTCTCACTGCTTGGTGGCACGATTCAACATGACTTTAGTGGTCGTGAGGGAAATCTGTCTTGGACATGTGGCCACATAAAAATACCGTCCATCCATCTTCCTCCACTTAATCCGGGGCCGGGTCGCAGCAGTAGCTGTCTGAGCAGGGACACCCAGACTTCCTTCTCCCCGGAGTGTCCTGGGTCTCCTCCCGGGGTCTCCTCCCGGCGGGACATGCCAGGAACACTTCCTGAGGGAGGCATTCTGGGGGCATCCGAAACAGATGCCCGAGCCACCTCAACTGTCTCCTCTCGATGTGGAGGAGCAGCGGCTCTACTCCGAGCTCCTCCTGGGTGACAGAGCGCTTCACCCTATCTCTGACGGAGCGCCCTGCCACCCTGCGGAGGAAACTCGTTTTGGCTGCTTGTATCCAGGATCTTATTCTTTTGGTCATGACCCAAAGTTTATGACCATAGGTGACGGTAGGAACGTAGATTGACCGGTAAATCGACTCTCTTAACCACAACAGATACAACGACCGCATTACTGCGGCTGCTGCACCGATCCGCCTGTGAATCTCACGCTCCATCCTGCCCCGAAACTAACGTTCAAGTACATGAAACAAACCCTAATTTCACGTCCTCCTGATGTGCTGATTGAGGAATACATTTATTTTTACGCCTGTTCAGGTTTAATTTCCTGTATTTATCTGGACACCTGTATAATCTACCTGATGGAAACAGTTAGTATACTGAATGCAGGATATAAGGAGAATTTATTGGAAATGTACAGACTCATGCAGGTGTGTGAATGCAGAACTCACTCATTATAAGCAACCTTTGGGCCTTCGCTTACGAATGATTGCACTCGTTTCTCAAGTGCAGTTGTTTGTCTCCTGTCTCCTGCCACACACCAACACAGGCATCCTTTGAAATAGCACAATTAATGGTATTTTTAGCAACTTCTTAGCCAACAGTACCAGAGACAGTGTGGGAGAAATATGAGCAAAACAAAGAGTGAGAAAGAGACTGAAGGACTGAATTTAACCTTGTGGGGACGATTAAGTTACTTGGATTTACAAAAATGAAGTGGCTTCTTATGAACTGTAAAATAGATCTACACATATGTTGCACATATAGTATAAACTAATCCGGTGGATGCTCTTATATTGGGAAAAGTTGCCTTTATTGGGCTTTTTTCCCATCTCTCCAGATCTCGCAGCACTTGTTTCTTTCTTCCATTTTCAGGTGTCAGTGTGGTTGAACCATTGTTCAGTGTGTTTTTCTCCTAATCATACAAAATAACACCTATTTGTAAAAATGTCTTTCTTCAGCCTAAAAGCTCAAAAGACCTGACAGAAAATGTTTTAGTCCTCTCAGCCAGTGCAGGTTTTGAACCTGAAGCTCACAGACTTTTCAACAGTGGAGTGTATTTTCCGTACATCTTTGTCAGAAACCTGTTAGTAATATTTTTCTAGCATTTCAGGGCCGTCTTTTCTGAGAGAATTTACCACATGAATGCTTTACATTGTCATTATTGGTTGAGTCTTGAAAAACACCTGTAGGGGTTTTCTTCTTTATTTTCTTGTTTTGTGATTGGACACTATCCAAATATTCAATGAGAAATGATACAAAAAACACCGCTCTGGGAGGCTGCAACAGGTTAATGTTGGTCACTTCAGTTTGATTAATCAACTGCACCGAAACTGACAGACTGGTTGTGAGCACTGTTAAAAATGAGGTTGCTTAATGTTTTTACAATAAAGAAATACTGAGTAAAACACTGTTTGATTGATCTGACTGATTTGCTATCGGGCAAAAAAATTCTTCCTGGGTCCCGATGAAATAAAACTTAATCATGTTCAGTCGACCACCTCTCTCCTCCTGCTTTAATATCTAACTCAGCCTTGACTTACGTTCTTCAGGAGGAGCTGTCGAAACAAATCTCCAGCCTGATCCACAGCTTCCAGCACGTAGACGGACGTAAGTTTATCACCATGCGATTCAGTAAAATCAGCCTTGAACGTTTTCACCATAATGATTTCGACGGTGTTCCTCCCTGCAGAGTTTTTGTTCCTGGAGAGCTTCCTGCAGACCCTGAAGAGAGAGTGGACCGGCATCGACAGGCTGCGGATGGACAAGTTCTTCCAGGTGAGTGTGACGAGAATCCAGGATGAGTTTTCACTCTGAACTAACTGAAGACTTTGAGGTCAACAAATAACCCAACACTTCACTCTTCTGTTCCCCATTTCCCTGTTTTCCAGTGCTTTTAATAAAGAAAAAAATAACAAAGACAAACTTGTCTTCTGGCGAGTGGCAGGGAATCAAATCTCCTGTTCTTAGCAGTTTTACCTGCATCGGCATGTAATCTTGGTATAAAATGGTTTTGAGATACAACTTCTCCGTCATCTCTGCTTTTTGGAAACCCTCCTGCTCTGCAGAAGTGATTCTACTCTCATCCTCTGTGTGATTGTGACTCCTCTTCGCGATGGTTGGTAAACCAGCTCTTTGGTGCATTAATGCCACAAACTGTTGCTTTCACTTTACGTGAGAACGTGGTAAGCAGTCATCTTGAGACAGCTGGATTTGCGAGATTACCTGAGAATCAAATGCTGATTGGCTACATAGTCTGTTCAGATATACAGCAGAGATGATGGAGGATGAGTCCCACAGTGATGTCGGCAAACCACAGGTCGCCCTTATTCTGTCGGTTTGAACATTACTGGAGAAAAACAGATAAATAGAGGAAAGTGTGTCAGCAGAGTACATGTGATCATATCAGTGGTAGCTGTTGAAGGTCTGGTTTGAGAATGTTTTACATGTTTCAATTCATTTAAATCCCCTGAATAACGATGATTATCTTCCTCCGTGTCTCTAACAGCTGGTTCGCTTCATGTTCAGACAAACGTTTGAGATGCTCAAGAGGAAAAACTGGGACAGCAGGTAATTTATTAAAAACTGTACGTACCAAACCTTTTATGTCAGGTTCATGTCGCATTTTTAAGAAGGTAACGGTGTGTTTCCTCCTCAGCGTGGTGTCGAGCTTCCTGGAGTTGCTGACAGCTCAGCTCCTGCAGAGCAGCAGCGGAGCGCCCAGCGGGCTGCAGCTTCACATCCTGGACCTCTACATGACTGAGCTGGCAGCTGTGGGCTCAGCAGAGGTACAGAAACACAGAACAGAACTCTGTCAGTGTCTCACACGCTGCAAAACTTTAGATGAAGCCTCGTGTTCACGCTAAAGTTTGGACAGAAACATCAAGTACAGTCAGTTTGACGTCAGACTGTTGCAGCCTTCAGCTACTGAAGCATGAAACTGGAAGTAAAGCTTCTGTGTGAGATCTCAAGCTGAAAATCATAGTTTTCTGCTCAGCTTGTTAGTTTCCGTTTCCTTTCCCTCTGTTCTGTTCCTCTACATCATTTTAAGAATCTTTGTCTGTTGCAGATTGTTTAATTTGATCCATAACTGATCATTTATCTGACTCATCTTTATGATTTTCTGCTGATGGGTTGATCTGTCAGTCGTTCTCCAGTATGAGACGACACGTTGACTCTCCAGTGATCTGTACATCTTTATTTCCTCCTCTCAGCTCACTGCCGATCAGAACTTGATATTCATCGAGCCGTTCTGCAAAACAGTATCCAAAACAAAAGAGTAAGTCCACATCAGATCAGCTGCTCTGCTTCGTTTATTGTGAGGCTGTTTCCTGGTAATGTGTCAGATTTATAATTTAGCGCAGCTCGTCTGACTCCTCAGCGTCCGATCACTGTGTCGTCTGTTGCTTCTCCGTCTCTCCAGTCGGATTCTATTCAGTGGCATCTGTACCAGCATTTTCGGCACCATCATCGATCAGGCTCCCTTCGCTATTGATGACTTGATGAGGGAGGTGAACGCTGCTCAGGCTTCAGACTCGGACTCTGGACAGGCGTCTGAAGAGGAAGACGAAGAAGAAGAAGTCGAACTGAGCGAAAAAACAACAAGAAAAGCAGCCGACAAGAAGAAGACAGGGAAACAGATTAACGGTACGTGTTCAGAGAAAACTGCACATAAATCATTTACTCTTTATGCTGACAAATCTCAAAGTGCTAAAACCTGATTTATGGCTCCACACTTTTGATTAGTTTCTCTCGGCAGAAATTAAAGAGTCGCCCGACATTTTGAATTTTTGCTTTGATGAAGAGTTTCAGTCGTCTCCAAGATAACGAGGCGCTGAGCTGCTTCAGCTACGTCACATCCTCCTGACTGTGACGTGAGAAATATTTTCTTTTTGTACTGAATATATAATCATGGGATATTTGATATCCTGTATAACAACAGGAACTCCCTTTTTTTTAATTCAAGACTAGCTTGTTAACGTCTCCTGGAGTTAAGAGATTAGTTCAAACTAAATCTATGATGTAATTTCCAAAACATTGGTCTGTTTTTGTTTGACTCGACTTGACTTATCGGTCAGTTAACTGAAAGAAATGAGTAGCCGACTATTTTGATAAGATTGGTGGTTTCAGTCTCATAACAGAAAGTGATTTTAGTGAATTAAATTGTGCCGGTTTCTTTGTTTTCAGGCAATAAATCAGATGAGGAAGACGAAGATGAGGACGAACTTCTTCACTTGGAAGAAGACTCGGACACAGAGGGACCCTGTGACGAGGACATCGGACCGGTCCTACAGGTGACGCCTCTCTTCATTTATATTCTTTATTCAACCTGTAGTTTTAAAACCACTGCTGAGTTTTTACTGTAACGCTTCTTTTACTTTATTCTCCACGTTTCAGAAAAGATAATTTGACGTCTGTGAGCGGATCGTTGTTCAGAATAATTTTCTGTTTGATTCGAGTTTCTGCAGACTGATAGTTTGATCGAAGTGAAAATTGCTGCTCGTAGGGAAGAAAATAGTCGTGGAAGCCGAGGCTATGTTTTTAAAAATGACTTGCAGGAATCCAAAGTGCTCTGAGGAAATTGTCTGTCGGTGTCGTTCATCCTCAGCAGGTTCAGATCAGAACAGAGTTTGTCTCTGTGTGTGAGTTGGACTCATCAGGTGTCAGACTCACGTGATGCCGATGAGTTCATTAAGTCTCTGACGAGGTATTTTTTTCTTGTGTTGGTAGTTTGATTACGCAGGTCTGGCGGACAGGCTGTTTGGGTTGGCGAGTCGGAGCGGCACGCCAGGCCGCAACAGACAGAGACTCTACAGGATCATCAAAGTGTGAGTAGCAGCTCCGACTCTGTGAGGTTCATCGTTTACCATATTGGTTCTTTACAACTCGGGTTTTATTGTACTCGCTGTGTTTGAGGCGACAGATGATTTTCCAAGCAGACATTTTGACCTCTGGTAGCAGGAAGAGCACAGGTGCAGCTAACTGAAGGCCGCAGTGTTTTTTCTCTCCTCTTCTGTACTTTAAAGATGCTTCATGAGGAACTGAGATTTGGCATTTTATTGTGAATCAGTAATCTGTAGTCCCGATGTTATTCAGTCAGTTCTGTACTCGCTTCTCGCTGTTGCCACAGACTTTTATCTAACCACTCCCTCCTCACCATAAGAGGAGGGAGGTGATGAACGCTGCCTCCAGGTCCACGATTAACAAAATGTACAGCAGCCACATTTCAACCAGCAGAGGGCGATCATTATTATATTTCTAGGGCAACATGTATAAATCAGATACTTGAATTACATCACTAAACTCCTGTTAACATCAGTGTTTTGGTGGATTTGTTACTCTGTGAGATCCAAAATAAGTAGCTGACACTGCAGGTTTCTAAATATATATTTGTTGTTTCATTTGTTTTTTATTATGTTTAAATTTTTGGTTTGTAATGAATGAATGAATGAATTCATCAGAGCTGAACAGTGTCCATCTGTTTGATTGCACTCGTCAAACTGTTCCTGTGAGTAACAAAAAGCAGATAATAGAGAAGCTGCCGGCAGCCGTCTGTCACCACGTCTGAACGCAGCAGGAGCTGCAGACCGGATCGTTTCCCTCCAGGTTTCACTGAAGTGTCGCGTAGAAAACAAACAGCGTGTCCGTTTCTATCACACCTGTTATTTTCTGCCCAGCAGCTAAAAGGTTTCTGGTCTCTGAAAAAACAGAATGAAAAATCAAAACCATTCATCCTGCAGAAGAACGTCAGATGAATTCGGCCTCATGTCTGATGCTGCTCCGGTCGAGGTGATGATTATAGATGAGACGGAGCCCGGAGGAGTCAGAAACTCGATCACACCTGGATTTACTGCTCTGCTGCTCATCAGCCAATCAGCATTCAGCCAGCACACAGTGTTTAACCCTCCGATCTGCTCTGACGGTTCTGGTTCTGAAATCTGCCTCTCTGGAGCCTCTTCTGCTCCGTCAACCATCTCTGCTTCAACCCAAACTAACATATTTTTCTTCTCTCTCTTCATGTTGGCCGACAGACTGCGTGACCTCAGTGAAGGTAGGAGCTGATGATCCTTCTTTAGTCTGCATTAAATCAGACTGATTGACCTTTGACCTCACTCCTCACCTGCTTGGATTTTCCTGTCAGGTATCTTCCCTCAGGATGAGTATCCAGAGGAAGTCTCCACGGACGAGGACGACGACATGTTCGGCAGCCGGAAGAGGATGAAGCGGACGGGAGGTCGCGGAGAGGACGAGGAGGACGGAGCGCCAACATCCAAGAAGAGAAAAGGTTTCACCTTTTACCTTCTAACTCACAAATGTTCAAATCTGAAACATTTTATTTATTCTTCAGGCTTCTCTTAACTTTCACACATAAAAAAGAGTCGCCCATATAAGCACAGTAACAAACATCTACTCAGATGTGACACAATTATAGTTGATTACTGAAGGACTCACAAAATGAAAACAGTTATCTGATGTCTCTGCCCTCATTCAATGTGACAACAGACTCAGATGAGTCTCTTGAGTGTCTGTTGAAGAAAATAAATCCTTGAACAAAATCAGAAGACACTACAAACACTGGCAGCACTAACAGGGAGTCGGATCAGCTCATTTTTATTGGTGTGGACAAAAGCAACAGAAAGACAGCAGCAGGTTTCAGCAGGTCACAGTCGTGTTTCTTTTATTCAGTGTTTTCAGTTGACATGGAAAACACAGAGGAGGTTGAGAGTCTCTGTTCCTTTACATAATTCAACATGTGGGAGGTCGAGTCCTGCGCCCCAGATGTGTCCCAGCACTTTGACACAAACTCTTCTGTTCTGTGCTGCATCGCTGAATGCTGTAAAGTCGGCTCTACAGTTTTATTTGTGTATCTCAAATTAACGTTTCTCAGCCGGCCGTAGAAGCTGCAACATGTCACGCTCCTAGAAAAATACTCTCAGAGTAATGAACCTCGAGCACCTGACGAAGTAAAATACCAAAGTTCCCACGTCAGACTTCATGAAGTTGCTTCCAAACTTTCCTCCTGACGTAGTTTCTCCCGCAGAGATCAGTAACAGTGATTCTGGTTCTGACGATGAAAACTTGTGGCGTCAAAGTCTTCAGACGTCGTTCTGCGCATTGAAGCTCAAACGTCACATTTGAGGAACAGAATCACTTTTGAGTTTTAAGTTTTAACATCTGGCAGAGAAACATGACGGCGCTGCACCGACCTGCAAACCAAATAAAACACAAAATATTGGTGTGATTTTTCATCAGACATGATCCTGTCAGTGTTATTTGTTGAATTGATTGTAAATGCAGCGATTATTGATTAAAGGGATTACTCAAGATGGACGAGGATTCACAAACACGTGTCCGTTTGTTCGTCTCACAAACGTGATTATTCCATCATGAAATAAAAGAAACATTTACACTCTGTAATTGTCCAGGCGCCACCCTGTTAATCATCGTTCTGTCAACATAAAGTATTAATTAACATTCAGAAAACCGATTGTTGACATTTGTGAATTGATTCTGAATCGTACGACAGAAGAATCCACATCCTTACAAAAATCATTTTTTCTTTCATTGACCTTTAATGAGCACAAAACAGATTGTGTTTGAATCTGAAATGTGTCAGTGAGCTCACATATTTGACCTTTTTAATATACTTGGATAACTTTCCTAACTGGTGACATTTAACTTGAGCAGGTCCCTCGGCTGGTTTCACTACCTCGTTACAGCGGTGATTTATTTCCCGTCAGAAACTGGAGCGACTCTGATCCATCGGCACAGACGTCTGATTTTAAATGGCAGCTTCGCTCAAACGACTCAAAAGTGCTCAGTCTTTAAAACATAATAACCAGGCATTTTTCATCAGTTCCTGCATTCAGACGTGAACGTGTAATTACACTCTGGACAACTCTGCTGTGATATGAATACAGATGCAGACGGGACTGAACGTCTGTCACAAAGCGTCAAACTTTAATTTCTGTATCATTTCAAACTGTTTTTAATCAGTTTCTGAGATTCTTGCAGCCACCAACTAGAATTATAATCAGGTAGAAATTACAGTCGCACAACCTCCTCAACATTTTGTCCTTTGGAAATAGAGTGAAGTACATTTTCTCTCCTTTTCATTTAATGATGAGAAACGTTTGACTGATCTCTTCTGTCTCCGCTGATTCAGGGAAGAAAAAGGAGACGTCGACACTCAACAAGCAAGACAAAGACTCTGCAAAAGATGACAGTGAACCGGCCGACTCAGCCGTGAATAATGACAACAAGAAGAAGAAGAAGAAGAGGAAGAAGAAGAAGAAAGCAGGAGAGGGAAGTGAAAGTGCTGATAAAGAAACTGAAGGCTCACAGGCAGAGAGCGCCGTCTCATCTGTAAAAGTCACTGATGCTTCGTCAGAAACTCTTCTTCTCTCTGAGGTGAAGAAACCCTCAGTCACCGTCACAGAGGAAACCAGCGGAACAACTCCCTCCACGACTGACGACAAGACTTCTGAGGTCGAACCAGAACCAGAGACGTCATCCCACGCCGATGCTACAGTCTCGGGGAAGAAGAAGAAGAAAGGGAAGAAGGCAAAGTTACAAACAGACGAGACTGTTGCTGAACTGCAGGTCGTTGTAGAAGAAGAGAGCACAGCGGCCGGTCCGGAGGAGACGACCACACCTGAGACAGAAACCACAACTCCTGCCAAGAAGAAGAAGAAGAACGCTCAGGAGGAAATACAGGTTAATGGTGTGACCACAGAACAAGACGGACCAGAGAAACCAACTGATGCTACAACTCCAGGCAAGAAGAAGAGTAAGAAGAAGAGCCTGAAGGCGGATGAAGCGGTGACGGTTGAGGCTGAAGCAGAAGTCCAGGTGGAGGGAAAAACCAGAGACACTGAAATCACTTCAGTTGTTGAGGAGGCATCACAAGAAGCTGCTGCGGCGCCACTTAAGAAGAAGAAGAAGAACAAGCAGGAGGAAACGACACCGACTGTGGAGGAAAGCGTCGTAACACCACTGAAGAAGAAGAAAACGAAAAACAATCAGAAACAACCCACAGAGGATGTGGATGGAGCGGCGGCAGCAGAGGAACCCCCGCAGCTGGAGGATGCTGGGACACTGCCGGTCACCGTGACATCAGCCAAGAAGAAGAAGAACCAAGCGGACGAGATCAATGATGAGGCTGAAGATGATGAGAAACCAGCCAAGAGGAAGAAGAAGAGGAAGATCCCCGTGACGTTCGAGTACGAAGCCGACGAGCTGGAGGCAGCTGCAGCGATCAACGGCCTCGCTGAAGAAGAGACGAAACTGGTCAGTGTGAGTGTTCAATCTGATGTCAGACTGAATCAGCTCTGAGACGTATTTAACTTTCAACCGACTGTTTGTTTCAGGAGGCTGACGAGCCGTCCACACCTCTGAGCGGTAAGAGGTCACAGAAGAAGAAGAAGAAGATGGCGACACCGGGGTCTGAGTTCATCACATTTCAGAACAACGCTGCCGTCCCGACGCCGCTCTTCTGTAAGACCAAGGGAAGTCCCAGCACCCCGCAGACCGGCAAGAAGGTAAACAGGAAGAGATCAGCAGGGATTTAAACAAAACAAGGTGATACGTACGAATGAGACTCAGAGTCTTGATACACGGAGGAAGTCTGGGTGATGATCAGTGAACGTCTTTTTTTTTCCCTGTGAAGTTTACTGTTTCAGCGCAACTATAATGAACTTTTTAGTATTTTTTTGATACTTTAATTTTTATTGAAGTATTTTAAACATTTAAATAAAAAAATTACATACCTTTTGAATTATACATTCCATTGCAGAAATAGATAATTTAAACATCTGTAAAGGAACTGAACAATAAACAGAGTAGCTGTCAAGGTTACCGGAATTTACTCTACTCTAAAACAAAAAATTCAGACAAAACACTCTTTAAGCAATCTTCACTGTGTCATATTGCATCAATTTCTCCCACTTTATCAAGAAGATATTCTCTTTCATCCTAAGCCGATGGGTCATTCTCTCCATGATGTAGACCTCCTTTATGATCTCTATCCACTGATTAGTAGTGGGGGGCTCGGCCCTGTACCAATTTCTTGTTATTGCTTTTTTGGATGTGACCAGTAGCACTTTGGTTAAATATCTATCTTTTTCTGGAACACAATTTTTCAGATTTCCAAGATACATAACCTTGCAGTCCCTGTGTATTACGTATCCCAAAATATCTTTCATTATGTTCTGCACATTTTCCCAGAACGGATTAAGTTTATCGCACGACCAGAAGATGTGTGTATGATTTGCATCTCTCTCTCCACATAACCGCCAACATGCATGTTGGGAACCGGTTTGTTTACCCTTCAGTCTAGGTGTAGTGAAGTAGCGGGTCAGGTTTTTCCATCCGAATTCTCTCCATGTTCTTGAATTTGTAGTTGTGTGTTGTATTTCACACATATCTTGCCATTCTTCTTGAGTTATGTTTTCATTCAGTTCCCTCTCCCATTTTTCTTTAGTAGAAGCAGCTTCTGAGTCTCTCAAATTTTGGTACAGTACTGAGACCGCCTTGACTTCAGTTCCATTATATGTCCTGGTCATTATATCAAGCACCCCATTCAAAGTTTTCACAATGTGTACTTCTTTTGCAAAATAATCCTTTAATTGTAGGTATCTGAAATGGTCCCTGTTTTCTAATCCATATTTTGTCTTTAACTCCTGGAAGGTCAACTTTTTAGTATTTTTTAATTGCTAATATCAGCCTGAAAAACTGCGTTCAGTTGAGTTCATGCATCTACAAGTTTCAGTCGCTGACTGCTTCGTGTCTCGCGTTAAAATCCAAACAGATGATTAAACTCCACGTTAGAAGAACTAATCTGTTGAAATGAGCCAGAGGAGAACCAGATCTGTTCTGTGAAGTTAAAGAAGAAACATTTGAATTTGTATTTTAGCATTTCGTATCAAAATAACTTAAATGGTCAGTAAACGCATCAGACTTCTTTTCTTTGTTTTTCTTCCACAGAAGAGTCAAACTCCCAAATCTGAATCCAAGAAGGTGACGTTTGGGCTCAAGAACAATAAAACAGCTGGTGAGAGATTCGATATGTTTTAATTAATAACAGACGGATTCAAACGATGCAGGGCGTCGACACTAATCTGTGTTTTATTCATTCATTCATTCATTCATTCATTCATTCATTCATTCATTCTCATCAGAGTTCAGGAAGACAGACCGCAGCCTGCTGGTGAGTCCAGACGGGTCGTCACGAGTCCCGTTTGACCCGCAGCAGAAACCAAAGTTTGGTGTGTTAAAGTCTCCGGTCTCCACCCGGGTCAAGAAGACCCCCAAGAAGACCGCCGTCAGTACTCCGAAGAGTACTGCGAAGAGTACTGCGAAGAGTACTGCGAAGAGTACTGCGAAGAGTACTCCTAAACGTCGCCCGTCAGCGGCAGACTTCTTCTAACGGCCTCGCTGACGGACTGTAGATGAAACTCCTCTGAACTCTTTGACAGACTGATTTCAAACAAACTTGTTTTGGAGATTTATAAAGAAGTATTTTTATGTTTATCTGATATCCTTCCATGTTCCTTTGTGCCCGAGTGACTCCAGCTTTTAATAAAAGTTGCTCATTCCAGCTTTTCCAATTTTATCTCTTCATCAGTTTGTGAGTCTTTTTTTTTAACACTTAAAGTCGTATTTTGATCGAGGACGACCGGCGAACACTCGTCTTCAACCGAGCCTGAAGACATCTGAAGAACGTGAACCTCGGTGTGACACCAGGTTAAAATCACTCTTTGGACTCTGAACACCTGCAGCTTTGTGTTTCATGACGTCAGAATGAGACAATATTAAGTTTTATTCAAGGACAACATGAAGATACTAATTCATGTACAACAACTTCCTCACAATCAATAATTCGTGATCAGGGGGTTATTTTGGATGAGCCTAGAAAGGTGGCGGGGTCTGCCACATGTAAACAAAGTGTTTGTTCAGTTTATTTCAGTCGGTGAAGATGTTTCTCTGCTCCTTTAAATACAAAATCAGTCAGACAAACATCAGGACGTTTGTTTTAATTGTATTTTTCTTGTAATATATTAATTCTGTTGTTGGGAACTCGATCGTTGCTTCTATATTGTTTTCTGCTTCCTGTCTGCTGCTTCTGATGCTGCGTTTCAAAGTGATTGCAAAGTGTTTCATCATGCAGAGAAATGGTGAATCAAAACCTTTTAAAGATCCTACATTTATATATTAATAGATATTTTATAAGCGCTCCATGGTCAGTGTGTGGTGGAGGAAGTGACTCCAGTCTGAGGTCAGGAGGAAACACTGAAACACTGTTTTTTTCCTCTCAGCAGAAAATGTAGTTTTTTTACTCATCTGAAGTTGAAGCGGAGTCAAAGTGGAGTGTGACCTTTTCAGCAGCTCAGATAAGGAATATAATCCAACAACAACAACCAGAAACACGAACAACCTCCTGATTGTTTCAGACGGCCGTCGACTTGAAGGAGAAACAGCAGCACTTCAGAATCACAAAGACGCTGTGAGCTGGAAAACACGGTGAGTCCTCATCATACAGTCTCACATGCTCCAAGTTCAACTTGAATAACAATATCAGTGAATCTAAACAATTAACACGTTTTTCTAATTAAATATCCAGGCGCCTGGTAAAAAAAACAAAAAACAATTAATGACTTCATGATACCAGTAACAGTTATACCTGCAGCATTAGACTCATTATAGTTCTTCATTTAATCAGTCAAACCAACTTTGTGCAGATAAAACAGAAACAAACTCTGAGGTGGAGAAACAGCTGATACAAAGAGCTTAAAACTACATAAACGTGAAGAATTTCTACGTTTCCAAGGAAAGTGAGCTGCCATCTTAGGATCTCCGGCGTGGAAGGATGATGATGATGATGATGAAGAGCGGCACGTTTTGTTTGTTTGTCACTATTTAATGATAAAACTGACTCAACATGTTGCTGAAATGTTCGACTGGTCTGTTGGGAACAAGAAGAGACAGTTTCTGTTTGACTTGGCCAAACTTAACTTGTTTATTTGTGTTAATTGCAGCTTGCTGATGTGTTTTTTTTGTGGAGACGGTTTGTTGGACTTGTAGTAAATTGCTGGTTTCAGCCTGATGAAAACCACCTGATCAGGAGGAGGCGAGCTGTCAGCTGACGACGTGTTTATCAGAGTCCACAGGCGTCGAGTCAACTCAAGACCAGGAAACATGAATCGAGCTGTCAGCGACGTGTCATCAGCAGTTTGACATGAAGTCTGAAAAACATCTTTAAAGCAGAGACGTCCGTCACTGATCTGAGACTCACACAGATGTCAGAGCTGAGTTTGTATGCCTGAGCCGGACCAGACGGCTCTGCTGTGTTTGTACCTGAACAATCAGAATAACACGAGGAATATGAAATAACACCTCGCTGATGTCAGGAACTCACAGGTGGCCACAGCACACAATCTGAGGTGAGATATTTACTGTGAAGTCCGTCTGGAGCAGAGAGGAAGGTGGGACGGCGTCACCACGAGCAGCTGATCTGATCTGCAGAGCCCTGCAGCGAGCTTCGATCTGTCTTTGTTGTTGCTGTGCACTTTAACACACGGATCAGAACTGAGCTTGTGTTGGTCCGGTTTGATCAGCCTGGATCAGCTGTAAACATCCGGCCCGCTGGAGATGCAGGCATGTGCACATCTCTCTGGATCATGTGTGCTAATCTGCACACTGAACCTTTAAAATCTAAGCAGCACACACAAGTAGGGCACGCTGCTGTTTACTGTTGCATCATGGGACATCTGCATCATGTTGTGTCCCCGATAAACAGAACAGAACTCAAACCAAGATGTTTGTCTGACCTTTGATTAAGAAATTGCTCCAATCAAACTGTGTGAAATTATCACGAGTGGTGGCGCCGTGGCTTAGTTGGTCAAAGTGCCTGTCTAGTAAACAGGAGATCCTGGGTTCAAATCCCAGCGGTGCCTTCTGTGGCTTTTTTCAAAGAGGTTAGCAGAGGAATAAAAACCTCTATTATCTGATGTGTATTCAATGTGACTTTGTGCAAAACACAACCTTGACAAAGACGAGCCACGATCTGTCGAGTGCATCACCCAAACATTGTCTCTGTGGCGCAATCGGCCAGCGCGCTCGGCTGTTAACCGAGAGGATGGTGGTTCGAGCCCACCCAGGGACGAGGACTCTTTATTCCTGTACAAACACACTGACAGGCAACTATCTGAAGTTAGTTGTCAAGCAGGACTCTTGTCCAAAGACCCAGTGCCACAATGTCCCTTGGCTTCACAGGGAATTTCACCTTTTGCTCTCCAGAGCCCTGAAAGGTTTTTCCCCCGCTGGATGCCAGTGTACAGCTGAAGGTCTGTCTGCTGAGTCGAGATCTGGAAAAACTGCTCTGAGCAAAAAGCTCATCTATGATCTCTCGCCAAACATGTTTGATTTGATTTGGTGTGATTTCATGCTTCATGTAAGACTCTGTGAGAGGACTGAACGTGAGGGCGCCGTGGCTTAGTTGGTCAAAGTGCCTGTCTAGTAAACAGGAGATCCTGGGTTCAAATCCCAGCGGTGCCTTGCTTGGCTTTTTTCAAAGAGGTTAGCAGAGGAATAAAACCTCTATTATCTGAATTGTATTCAGTGTGACTTCAACCAAAAGAAAGTCCTCTGAAAAAACATGGAAATGGAAAACAGAGACATGATTGATAAGAAAACAAACTGATGTTTTGTGTTTTTGTCTTGGAAAGAACAATGAATGGTGTTTTTTCTTTGACAGGTAGTTTGTTGGCACTCTACTAGACTGTGGGATCATTCCAGTTAGAGGAGATTCTTTGATGACATCAGTAGTACATGTTGTCTGATCATAGCAGAACCGATTTCAGAAGAAGACGAGCCACGATCAATCGAGTGCATCAACCAGAATGTGTCTCTGTGGCGCAATCGGCCAGCGCGCTCGGCTGTTAACCGAGAGGATGGTGGTTCGAGCCCACCCAGGGACGAGGACTCTTTGTTCCTGTCCAAACACACTGTCAGGAAACTATCTGAAGTTAGTTGTCAAGCAGGACTCTTGTCCAAAGACCCAGAGCCATGATGTTCTTTGACTTCTTGGGGAATTTGAGAGGCGTCTGGCTGCAGTCCTTTCGTGTCGGGTTGCTTCCGGTGCCATCTCCAGTCTCATGAAAAAAACTAACTTTTTCATCGTCTCCCCAAGCACTCGGGTGTTTTTGGCTTTTTATTACCGTCGTGACAACAGTAAGTGACTGATTTCATTTATCCAAAAAAAGTTCTGAATGCACGGGTCTTGCATATGTTTGCCATGATATATATCATTATCAATATGTGTAAATCTAAAGCACACAAATTACTGAATGTCACACGTGGATGGGCTGTTTGTTTTTTTAAATTTAGTTACGTCAGCGGTGGCTAGCATTAGCTCCTCAAGCTTTATGGTAGCACTGGCTTTTTTCTGCAGATATCGTAAGCTAACTGTATATTTATAACTGTGTGTTCAGCTTTGTTCAACTTTTTTAGTTAAGAGTTTAGCACAAGCAGGGGTCTGAAGATGTTGACGTCGTCCAAATGAAGATAAAATAAAGATTTAAACGCTTGCAATTGTTCAGGCTGCTCGGTTAAATGGAATAAGAAGTGTTCACCCGGTGTGTAAAGGTCATATAAGATAATGTTGTTTAAGATGAAACGTATGTTCTGTGAGCTTAACATCAGTTTTTCTGTGATATGTAGATGCATCACTCAGTTATTCAGGCAGATGGAAGACGTACAGTGGAGCGCAGCACAGCTTGTTGTAAGTTCTTCCACTGTGGCACCTTGATGCACACATCAAATACACCATCACATTCAGAGGTATGTATCTTTGTGTGTCTGTGTGTGTTCTTGTGTCTTGTTAGTCATTAGCTAATTAAAAGTGTTTTTTCTTGACTTGCTCTTAAACAAAACATCTGCAAATGATTTGAGACTGCAGGAGTGGAGGACACTTTTATTGCCTTATGTGTGACAGAAGCATTATTAGACGGCCAGACATGGAGGGACACCTGAAGGCTTGTCAAGGTGCCACAACATCCTGAGCTGCTGCTCACTGTGAGCCGACCGTCGTCCATCAGACAGCTACACCTTCACCCTGCTTCACCATCCACCAGCCCACACGACTCCTCCTCTGCAGGACTGACTGCTCCTCCTCCTGACACAGTTTAACAGCATAATGTAAGATTAAGATGGAGTTCATAACCTGGCACCGTATAAAGCTGCTGCTGTGTGTGCGTGTGTGTGTGTGTGTGTGTGTGTGTGAGAAAAGGTTTGTTCTTGACATAATTGCTTGCTTGCTGTGTTTGAAAGACAACTTTATCATTTTAATAGCTTCATTGCTAATTCTCAATGCAGCTTTCTTTCAATTTTATAAACCTTTCTCAGTCAGTAAGTCCTGGATGGTAGAAAGAGACCACTGGTTTGGAAATAGAGGTGATGGTATACACTATTTGTTATCTATATGTGATGTATGAAAAGTTTTTTAAGTGGTGTAAAATTTTTTCATTTCATTTTTTCATGATAATTTCTCTTACTCGGGGTTTCCAAGACAGCTGTACAGAAATGACTGTGGCGTCTTCATGTTGATGGTCGGAGACATTATTGGTCTTATTTAATTCTGTGTGCTAACAAGATGTTAACATGAAATATTCATGTTTTATTCATAGTATGCCCTTTAACACCGAACTGGATGCCCCTTATGATGTCACTGTTGTGAACTGACCCGCTCATTCAAATTAAACTCAAAATCCCTCAGTAACATTTAATCTGACACACATGAACAGTGGTTATTTATTTTCCTTCCTCAGGTGGACACGCCGGTGGTGATGTGTTATGTTAATGCAGAACTCTGACTTTGGAAGGTGAGAGCACAAAAACGTTGACATTTAACTGACTTGGAAGTATCATCACTTTATCTCTGTTACACCTGTAAGACATTATTTTCTCTCTTGAACTCTTTTTATTTGAGCCATGGCAAAATGTTTGCCCACTGGACAGACGCTCCAGAGGCCATCCAGCGAGATGAGGTGTCACCAGAGGAGGATGGATGACGTCACTGAGGTCAGAGGTTTGGGTGTGTGAATCAGCTGCTGTAGGTTAGTTCAGAAGTATCACCACCTGAATGCACAGAGGGACAGAGCCGCTTTTTGATGAGTTCCCACAGTGGCACATGTTGTATTAAGAGAAACTTGGACTCTGGGAACATAAGAATGACCCAAGTTAGGTGTGTTTTTCCTTCAAGAATGCTGTTGCCACACTGTGTCATTTCTCTTATTTGATCCACCACTCGGTCCTTTTTTTTATTGGTGTCTTCATGCTTCATGTAAGACTCTGTGAGAGGACTGAACGTGAGGGCGCCGTGGCTTAGTTGGTCAAAGTGCCTGTCTAGTAAACAGGAGATCCTGGGTTCAAATCCCAGCGGTGCCTTGCTTGGCCTTTTTCAAAGAGGTTAGCAGAGGAATAAAACCTCTATTATCTGATGTGCATTCAATGTGACTTCAAGGAAAATGTAATGGATCATGAACGTCCTCTGGAAGAACACAGACATTAAAAACAGAGACATGATTGATAATAAAACAAACTGACTTTTTGTGTTTTTGTCTTGGAAAGAACAATGAATGGTGTTTTTTCTTTGACAGGTAGTTTGTTGGCACTCTACTAGACTGTGGGATCATTCCAGTTAGAGGAGATTCTTTGATGACATCAATAGTACATGTTGTCTGATCATAGCAGAACAGATTTCAGAAGAAGACGAGCCACGATCAATCGAGTGCATCAACCAGAATGTGTCTCTGTGGCGCAATCGGCCAGCGCGCTCGGCTGTTAACCGAGAGGATGGTGGTTCGAGCCCACCCAGGGACGAGGACTCTTTATTTCTGTCCAAACACACTGTCAGGAAACTATCTGAACTTAGTTGTCAAGCAGGACTCTTGTTTGAAGACCCAGAGCCACAATGTCCCTTGACTTCACAGGGAATTTCACCTTTTGCTCTCCAGAGCCCTGAAAGGTTTTTCCCCCACTGGATGCCAGTGTCCAGCTGAAGGTCTGTCTGCTGAGTCGAGATCTGGAAAAACTGCTCTGATCAAAAAGCTCATCTATGATCTCTCGCCAAACACATTTGTTTTGATTGGTGTGATTTCATGCTTCATGTAAGACTCTGTGAGAGGACTGAACGTGAGGGCGCCGTGGCTTAGTTGGTCAAAGTGCCTGTCTAGTAAACAGGAGATCCTGGGTTCAAATCCCAGCGGTGCCTTGCTTGGCTTTTTTTCAAAGAGGTTAGCAGAGGAATAAAACCTCTATTATCTGATGTGACTTCAAGGAAAATGTAATGGATCATGAACGTCCTCTGGAAGAACACGGACATTAAAAACAGAGACATGATTGATAAGAAAACAAACTGATGTTTTGTGTTTTTGTCTTGGAAAGTGTGTCTCTGTGGCGCAATTGGCCAGCGCGCTCGGCTGTTAACCGAGAGGATGGTGGTTCGAGCCCACCCAGGGACGAGGACTCTTTGTTCCTGTCCAAACACACTGACAGGAAACTATCTGAAGTTATTGCACTGCTCTTCTTAATGGGCCTCCCCAACATTCAGCGGTCGCTTATTTCTGTATAAGTGACCACTGCTAAGCATATCTGACCGTTGTCAAGGAAAGTGGCCTTTTTGCTTCTGATTCACTTATTTCGTATCACTCCGTGCTCTACAATCTTTGCTCCGCGAGTAGTCCGGTCACTTATCACCCCAGCGTGTTCGGTCGCTAAGCGATGTCAGCTGATCTGTCGTCTACTTCATATCGGGGAAAACTACTCCTAGGCCACTAGTATGGATGAGTTTCACATTAACTTGAATATTCTTGGAAGATACGGTGATTTCAACTCGTGGCACAAGGCTGATGTGTCGTCACCAGTCAAGAAAAGAAAAAGAGAGGAAAGCAGCAAAGAGGGAGAAGAGAAGCGGCGTCGGTTTAGTGAACTATTTTTCTCTGCTGAAAAACACTATGAACGGTAACAAATACATGGTAAAAAGACACACTGTGTCAAGGTTTGTTTGTGTTGGCAAGTAACCGTGTAATAAGTGGGATGAAGTATAGAATTGTGGTCATTATCGCGAAAATAAGTCCCTTCAGGACGAATCAGACCGGTTCGTCCTGTCAGGACTTATTTTCCCGATAGTGACCGCCGTTCTATACATTATCCCTTACTTGTTAAGCAGGACTCTTGTCCAAGTCTCTTGACTTCACAGGGAATGTGAAGTTTTGCTCTCCAGAGCCCTGAAAGGTTTTTCCCCCACTGGATGCCAGTGTCCAGCTGAAGGTCTGTCTGCTGAGTCGAGATCTGGACAAACTGCTCTGAGCAAAAAGCTCATCTATGATCTCTCGCCAAACACATTTGTTTTGATTGGTGTGACTTCATGCTTCATGTAAGACTCTGTGAGAGGACTGAACGTGAGGGCGCCGTGGCTTAGTTGGTCAAAGTGCCTGTCTAGTAAACAGGAGATCCTGGGTTCAAATCCCAGCGGTGCCTTCTGTGGCTTTTTTCAAAGAGGTTAGCAGAGGAATAAAACCTCTATTATCTGATGTGACTTCAAGGAAAATGTAATGGATCATGAACATCCTCTGGAAGAACACAGACATTAAAAACAGAGACATGATTGATAAGAAAACAAATTGATGTTTTGTGTTTTTGTCTTGGAAAGTGTGTCTCTGTGGCGCAATCGGCCAGCGCGCTCGGCTGTTAACCGAGAGGATGGTGGTTCGAGCCCACCCAGGGACGAGGACTCTTTATTTCTGTCCAAACACACTGACAGGCAACTATCTGAAGTTAGTTGTCAAGCAGGACTCTTGTCCAAAGACCCAGAGCCATGATGTCCCTTGGCTTCACAGGGAATTTCACCTTTTGCTCTCCAGATCCCAGAAAGGTTTTTCCCCCACTGGATGCCAGTGTACAGCTGAAGGTCTGTCTGCTGAGTTGAGATCTGGACAAACTGCTCTGAGCAAAAAGCTCATCTATGATCTCTCGCCAAACACTTTTGTTTTGATTGGTGTGATTTCATGCTTCATGTAAGACTCTGTGAGAGGACTGAACGTGAGGGCGCCGTGGCTTAGTTGGTCAAAGTGCCTGTCTAGTAAACAGGAGATCCTGGGTTCAAATCCCAGCGGTGCCTTCTGTGGCTTTACTGCAGAGATTTGTGTCCCTGACAAATAGAATTGAATTCAAACAAAAATGTTTTCTGACCTTTGATTAAGTAATTTAAGATAGGAAAGTGTGTCTGTCTTCAGTTTCTTCAGAAGCTGTAGAACAACGTGTCGTCTGCATCAGACGGCTGAAGTTGAAGCACCTCTCTGAAGTTTCGAAGACACTGTGTTACCTATAATTTATGATTTATTTTTCCTCTCAGGTTTTTCTTTTCATCCTTCGCTACAGCTGCTACACATCAGAGCCGCATCCTCGTCCACAGAGGATTTGAAAGTGTCCACTCCGGTGATGTGCTGAATCTCTCATTGCTTCCTCTCAGCAAAGGAAACAACACGACCTCCAATATTAGAGAGAAAATTCTCCTGTAAATGGATGAAAAGCTGCTGAACTCGTCCATTTATCGGCCTGCTGAGCCGCCATGAAAGATTCCATCGAGCGGTTCGTCCACTTCACAGTAAATGCAGCTTTTTAGAGACATTTTTATAAAAAAACACCTTTTTCTCACAAGACACAGACGAGGCAGCATCACACGTGTCTGAAGGATGTTTGTTCAAATGAATATACATATATACATATATAGTTAGTAACTGAGCCAATATATGTTTGTATTTGTATTTCATTCCTCAGCTCCTTATTTCAAATACCAAACCAATAAAAACTGTCAGTGAACTGACTCATACCTCAGATCTTTTCCTATAAATGTCTCGATGTGAAGCAGGAGTGGAGAGCCGCTGACCCAGCTGTCAGATTACTGCCTTTTCATTTCTCCACCGCCGCCAAGAAGGAGAGCAGCGAAATCACATCTATTGTCCGAATCCACTGGAGGTCAGAGAGGCGGAAACAACCCCCGAAAGCTGCACAGGAGCCGTGTCGTTTATTATAAGTACCTCAATCAGCTTATGAACTGAAGCAGACTTCCACATAATCAGATGGACTTTGATTCTGGGCCTTTCAATCATGTGGCGTTTTGTGTGGAGGGTGCTGCGCCGGGTGAATTCTCTGATTGGCTCCAAAATAAACCAACATTTTTCAGGAGCCATGAGGAGAAAATTTATAGTTCGACTGCTGATGTGAACTTCACAAACCTGCAGGCACAAATGGAAAGATGGAAATCATGCTGTAGGTTTGACTGTCTGAAAAACGCCTCTCTTGCATATTAGATAATGTTTGTAGTTAATAGTAATAAAAAAACATGATTTTAATGTCACTAATCTCCCACCAACATGAAACCAGAGCAGTGACGGGGATATAAAGGAGGGTGGACGATGAACCGGCCTGCGTCAGTGGTGACTGTGTTGTTGTTTGTGAGTCTTTGTGTCTCAGGTTGTGGTGTGACCGTCTGGACTGAGCGGGACAAACAGTCTGCTGCTGCTCTTCATTCTTTCACATCCACAGTGAGACTCTTCTCTCTGCCGCTCAGTCTGAGCAACACCACAAACAAGCACATCACACCCCGACTTCATGAGAAGCGGCAGGTTGAAACGAGGTTTCGCAGGTTTAATCAGAGGAGAAACCAGCTGACGAACCTCAGGGAGGTTTTTATTGCGAGGCAGCCGGCGTGTCCGTCTCCACCATCAGCACCGATGAATCCACAGAGTGACAGATGCTCGTTCTTCCTGCCGCTTCTCGTCAGAGGATCCTTTTCACTTTGTGTAAAGGGAGAACAGAAACACACGTGATTCACACCAAGCTGCTGACACTTCATCGACTCCCGGTGTGACTTCCTGTTGATTGGAAAACGACTGGTGTCGAAGAGATGAGGAGGAGCAGCTCACAGCATCATGGGAGAAATGACGTCTGTGCTGTAAACAGACACATAACGTTTCATTAATAGATTTTATAAAGATTACTGTTTGGACATCTCAGTTTGACAAAATGTTCAAATTTGTACATTTCAAAGCAGCACATTGACTCTTCTACAAGACGTGTGATGTCGTGTTCACAGTGAGGAGACAATGAGACATTTTCAGCCACGTTTGCAGAGACAACACCTGAAACTTCAGGACGAAACGACAGGATATTTATCAACTGTGTTTGTGACAGCTGGATGTTTGTGGCAGGACGCTGGGACGTTTTCCAGCTGTGTTTGTGACGACCAAACTGTGCGATTTTACTGAAATGTCAGGATGTTTTCCAGCAATTAACTGGACATTTCTGCCATGTTGGTGACAACAGTGTATTTTGCAGACATGCACATTTCCAGCTGCATTTGTGGGGACAAAACTGGGTGTTTTAAATGAGCAGTTAGCACATTTTTTGTTGGCCATGTTTGTGGTTTGATTTAGAAACAGGACTGAAGTGAACTTTGAACTCTAACATCCAGAGTGAAGTCTGAACGTCCTGCCTCACACACTGAAGTCTCTTGCCTTGTTTGTGTGTGTGGTCATTGATTTTCACTGGCATTTACTTTCAGCTCCTCTGTGTTCTCACAGGTGCTGAAGGAAAACAAAGGATTCATTCTGAGCCTTCAGCTCTCGTCCCTTGTTTCCTGCACGCCTCTGAATTTTAATTTGCAGCCGTTGTTCTTGTTGCTGTTGTTGTCGACGCGGACGTTCCTCTCAGGCTGCCGAGACTCGAGCCGACTGATACTCACGCAGCGGGTCATGGTGATGGATCGGAACGCACCTGTCCACCTGTCATATGTCAGATTAAGTCAGTCCACAGCTGACGCCTCTGGGACTGTGATGCGTTCACTGACAGCTGCACACTAAAACAAAGGTATATCCATGATTGTATCTGCAGTCACGCTCATGCACATCAACATGAATGAGCCTCATTTATAAGATCTTCTACCTGTCGTCATCTCATTTACCAGCTCAGACGAACTGAAGCTGGATCCCGACCTGCTCACCAAACCTCAGTGATGCAGCGCTGGATACAAAATGTTTTGGAAAGACTGAAACCAGAAGAGATGACGAGCCGTTGTCTTCGTACCTTTGGCCACATTTTACTATCCTGACAGTCTGGATAAAAAGTAAAAAATCACTTCCACTGTCTAAAAAGGTAACCGACTGCGTTCCAGTTGCTGTTTCTGTAGGAAAAATTGCAGAGGAGGAAAATGACGACCTGCAGAGATAATCCTGATTGTACATGATTTCATGCTGCCTGACAGGTGGAAGCTGAGGCGGGTCGGAGTAACGCTGCTGCTCACAGATCTCAGGAAGTGAGGAGGTCTCTGACTCACCCCGTCATTACTCAACATTATGGACTGTGCTTATCCAACTAACTGAGCTCCAGATCAAACCAGTTGGTGGTAATAAAGATAGGCTTGAAGCTTGAATATAATTCAACAGCGTGAAGCTCCGATTACTGTGACGACTGTGTAAGAACAAGGTCGTTAAAAAAAGTTTGGGGAGACAGCAGAGCCGGGTGCTTTTAACAAGACATTTGGACACTTGTAGACACAAAGCTGGATATCTAAATGAGACGCCAGGACATTTCCAGGTGTGTTTGTGTTGATAACAGTCCTACTGGTCGCATTGTTCCTTTAAATAAATGAATTAAAGACTAGTTCAGTGTTTTCTAATGTCAGATTTTTTCTCCCATTTCCTTGAAAATGGAGGTGACGGAACACTACCAGTCTAGTTTGATGGTATTTCTGTCATCTAACTTTCACGTGTAAGATTTATTCTCAGACAATGTAGAAACCAGATAGATAACACAATACAAACATTATATTTGGAGGTAATGGAACACTACCAGTCTAGTTTGATGGTATTTCTGTCATCTAACTTTCACGTGTAAGATTTATTCTCAGACAATGTAGAAACCAGATAGATAACACAATACAAACATTATATTTGGAGGTAATGGCCGTGGAGACACACAGCTGCGAGCAGGCAGAGGTTTGGAACAACAAGATCTGACATGAAACTGAAACGGGAAACAGATCGATGTAAGACAACAAAGCTCAAAATAACGAGAGATATTGGAAATCAATAGTAATGCCGTCAGAGTCAAGACAGGGAGCTCCTGT